>NW_020681155.1:0-8069 GCF_002925995.2 Terrapene triunguis
GTCCGGGGAAACCCGGACATATGGTAACCCTATGTGAGGTGGCAACATACTGTGGCCATCCACAGAGCCTGTGAATTCTCCCCTAGCCCTTTGCAGAGTATGAATGGGTCTACCAAAGTGATATACCAGGGCTGGAGCAAATCTGGCCCAATAGTTTAAAAAAGCTTTACCTGTATTGTTAACCACACCTTAGAGAGTTAATGAAAGACCTTTTAAAGGATAGGCCCTGACTCTGCAAAGTCTTACAAATTTAACTATAAGCAGGTGACAGTAGTCTCATTTACTTCAATGGGATGTTTACTCAGGCAGAATTCCCACTCAGGTCAGTTGGAATTTCTCCTGAGCAACGCTTGCATAATAGAATCCTTCATAATATTTTTTTTAGAAAATTACTTGCATATTACCAAATTCAGTAGAGTACACTGCTTTAAAGTATGAAAGTTGGTGGAGTGGGGGGAAAAGGGAGACTGTCTTTTTGTCTGGATACACACAGGCTTGGAGAAAGAACAAAGAAGGGAGGGCCAAGTGAGCACAGAAGAAGAGGGTCATGCATTACTGTACATTCTCTTCAGCACAATTTCAACACTGCTCCACTAGTCAGACTGGAGTGACTTGTATCATATTAATATATATTGATATTTTTCAATTAAATAGGGACTGTTTCAATAAAAAGAAAATAGGCCTCATTCTCCTCCCACTTCCACCACTTTTACCCTGTAGTAATTCCAGTGACCTCGGTGGAGTGACTACAAGTAACTGGAGATAACTGAATGCAGAATCAAGCCCACTGTTATTACTTACTTTTGAGTAACTCGTGAAAACATTTCTATTCATATTAGGTCTCATAATACCTAATTTACCATGTGTATTTAGGGCTTAAACTACTGGACACTATCTTCTAAAAACACCAGGAGTTTCTCAAACACTGGATTAACATAAGGAAATCTATTGCTTTTATACCATCTATGTTGGGATTAAGATGCATTTTTAAAAGCAAACATATAGAAATAACAAAGGAAATGTCTATTTAAAAAAAATATAAACTCACCCCCTTCATTATGTGAAAAACTAGTGTTTTGGCAACAAATCCTCAGATTCATAGATTTTTTTTTTTTTTTTTTTTAATGGTCAGAAGGGACCAAAAGAACATCTAGTCTTACCTTCTGCATAACTCAGACCATAGAATTTCATCCATCACTCCTGCTTGAGAAAAAGCTGCCCAGTCTTGATTTAAAGACTCTATAAGATGTAGAATCCACCATATCCCTTGGTAAGTGGTTCCAATGGTTAATAACAATTACTGTTAAAAATTTCCCTCCAGTCTGAATTTGTCTAGCTACTGGATCCCCTTCTACCTTTGCTAAATTAAACAGCATTCGGCTACAGAGTGTGACCAAGTCACCCCTTCAACTTCTCCGGGATAAATTAAATAGATTGAGCTTCTTACGGCTCTCACTGTAAAGGATTTTGATTGCTCAGGCAGTCCGGTGCCCTTTTTGTTTCTGTGGCCCTGCATTAGCCTCTGGGGCAATTACAAAAGAGGGCGTAAGTTGGGGCAGCCCAAGAATGGGAGATGCAGGATTTGAACAAAATGAAGGTGCTGTTTCTCGCTCACATGACCCAGCCCTCTTCGGGCTGCCATTACGCCCACTGAGCTCTCATTGTTATCAGTGGGAGTTTATCTGCACAGTCAGTGCAGAAGCAGCCCGAAGTTTGCATTCTTCCTCCTCCTTGGACATTTGCCTAGATGCACACACAGCACAAAGAAGGGAGGGCTAAGTGAGCCACAGAGGAGGGTCATCTATTTATTGTACATTCTCTTCAGCATAATTTCAACACTGCTCCTCTAGTCAGACTGAGTAAATGAAGTGAATTGTGTCATATTACAGTATATTTCTACTTCACCTAGTTCTATTACATTACACATATAAACTCCATTAGCTTCAGTGCATTTGATTTACCCCAGTGTGAATGAGCCTAATTCTGATCCAGTATCAATCAGGAATGATTCCACTGAAGCCAATAGAAGTACCCTAGTATGAAATTGGCAACACCATTATGGAAACAGCCTACAGAATTAACCAGGAAACAACATTTCAGCAGGTTCTCCAAACCATCCTATAGAATTGAATCGATATACGGTCACAAGCAGGTGGCTGCAGCCACCCTGCCCTTCCTGTACTGCTAATTGGCTCTGGCTAGATGGGAGGAAAGTCCCAGGGGGATCCCAGGTATAGAAAGGTTGAGAACCACTGTAATAGGGGTGTGTTGTGTGTGTTTATATAATATATGCACTATAGGATGGTACAAAAAATTGATAAATATTATCAGTTAAATTCTGCAGGCTTTGATCCCAATTCAAGGAAAGCTCTCTATTCAGGAAAGTTATGAAGCTTGTGCTTAAATGCTTTCCAGAACTGGGGCTCTTAAGGGTAACTTCTCTAGAGTCTTGTTGGTTTCATACCTATGACATTCTATCATTCCCCTCCATAAGGGAATCAGACCCCTTACCTCCACATTCTCTGACTTTGGGGTAATTAAAATCTCAACCGTAATATTCCATTAACATAGGATTTTGTGCACCTAATGATATATTAAATCTTCCCAAATTATAGCTAAATTACAAAATGGGCTAATTTACCCAAACCAGTTAATAAATGTTTAGAAAAGAAAGCTAATTGAATTATCCCTCATTTGTCAGAGACGGATAATCTCCTTGTGAGAAATCTCATTTTTTCTGAGCCATGATTAATTGGCCTGACTAGTCAGAGATTATGACAAATGACGCAGGAAGAGATAATAAATAAGTTAGCAGGGAGGGCTGGGAGCACAGGACGAACAGCTGCTGTTTGGTCTAAGGCCTAGCACTACTTCCGGACTCGGCCTGACCTTTGTGCGGTTTTCCTCGAGGCCCGTACAGATCTTACTCAATCAAAAATGCAACAGTGGCAAGTGGTAATTTGACCCTTTCCCTCTGCACAACCAACCTTTTCAGATCAATCAGATAACCTCATAGATAATAAGTTTTCCTGAAACTCGCTGTTACGGTGAAGCCTGGTGTTTAGTTAATGGATGAGCTAGAGCATATACTGAATGTCCTATTTGTTCTTAATTGTTTGGGTTTTGTGACCAAGTTACCTAAGGAAACAATGTGTGTGCCATAAATATCAATGCTTAAGTGGTCAATCTTGTTCCCATTAAGCTAAATATAAAATATTCCCATTGAAATCAAAGGAACAGTCCCAGGCCCTAAATACTGGTGGGAGCCAATTGGCTCTAACGCCTGCTAACACAAAGTGGCTTTGTCTCCCCCACCCCCCCAGGTTAGGCCATATATGAGGTTTAGGAATCCATTACTTCCTGCCAGCAAGTGAGCTGGTCCTTTAGTTCAGCTAGGAAATGTGTGTAACCTTAATGACCAGAAGTCAAAGTTCAGTCCTGGTAGACAACCTCTCCAGGGGCAGCATTCATTATGGTAGGAACAAAGAGCTGCATTAGCCCAATTGGGAAACTCATTTATGTAGAGTCTTTTTTACCAGCAGAATGAATTTTAGCTGCAAAATTGGGAACCCCTTCTGGATCCAGATTTAGAAACTTCCCCCAAAGTTTATAGGTGCTCGGGTCTGAGTTTTTTTTCTGTTTGGTTCATGTTTCAGTCCAGGTTTAGGTTCCAAGTCCCCCAGAGTTCAGAAATGTCTGGTACAAGCCATCTCTGGACATACAGTGCTGCCAGTTTTCACTAGCCTCCCCTAAGCCCTAGCGGTTGCTAAGGTGTGCCTCTTCATTTTAGATGTGAATCAGAACAAATAGGCTGGTTATTTCATCTGGGTTTGAGAGGAGGTTCTCTCCTTTCACATCTTATTGCATGCCTGATGTGTAGATGGTTCAGGTGTGTTAACAAGAGTTACACAGGGTACGCAGTAGGGGTGGGTGTTCATTGTAGTGCCATTAGTTGTATACAGAAAATATCTTAAATTAGGCTCAAACATTCATGAATACTTTGTATTGGGATTTGGATGGTACCTACTGATAATAGTGAAGGGCTAAAGCAGAAACACAATTATAATGATGTTACAGGGCAGTGAACTTACAAGGTTGAGGTGGAGAGCAGTCCCACAGGATACAGGGATGAGCAGATCATTGGCCTGTCAAAGTATCTGAAAATTTACATGACGTTTGCATTTAAGAGCAAGCAACGTACCTGCTCATCACTCTCCCCCTCACTCTCTCTATCGACTTTTCCTCCTGTCTCAGAAGGAAATAATTGGAACATGGTTCCCCAGAAAGCAGAACACTCCCACTATACTGTGGCAGAGTGACTGAGTGAGAGGGTGTTCCTAGGCGTTCCCACAGACAGCCTTTATAGGATGTGGCCCCTCCCATGTCTTCCCTGTTTCAGAAAATAATTAAGAACATAAGACTGGCCATGCTGGGTCAAGCCAATGGTCCACCTAGCCCAGTATCCTGTCTTCCGCCAGTGGCCAATGCCAGGTGCCTCAGAGGGAATAAACAGAACAGGTAATCCTCCAGTGATCCATCCCCTGTCGCCCATTCCCAGCATCTGGGAGTTGGAGGTTCACAGACACCCAGAGCATGGGGCTGTGTCCCTGAGCATCTTGGTTAATAGCCATTGATGGACCTAGCCTCCATGAACTTACCTAATTCTTTTTGAGCCCAGTTATACTTTTGGCCTTCACAACATCCCCTGGCAATGAGTTCCACAGGCTGACTGTGCATTGTGTGAAGAAGTACTTCCTTATATTAGTTTTAAACCTGCTGCCTATTAGTTTCATTGGGTGACCCCTGGTTCTTGTGTTATGAGAAGAGGTAACTAACACTTCCCTGTTCACTTTCTCCATACCATTCATGATTTTATAGACCTCTCTCATATGCCCCCTCCCCTTAGTCTTCTCTTTTCTTAACTGAACAGTCCCAGTCTTTTTAATCTCTCCTTGTAAGGCACCTGTTCCATACCCCTAATGATTTTTGTTGCCCTTCTATTGTACCTTTTCTAGTTCTAATATATCTTTTTTTCAGTTGGGGTGACCAGAACTGCATGCAGCATTCAAGGTGTGGGCATACCATGGATTCATATAGTGGCATTGTGATATGTTGTTTTATTATCTATCTACTTCCTAACGGTTCTTAAAAGTGTTAGCTTTTTTGACTGCCAATGCACATTGAGAGGAGGTTTTCAGAGAACTATCCACAATACCGCCAAGATCTCTTTCTTGAGTGGCAACAGCCAGTTTAGACCCCATCATTTTGCATGTATAGTTGGGGTTGTTTTGTGCTCCCTGCCTCTGGGAAAGATGGGACCTGGTTGGTACCAGCTGCAGCAGAGGGGCTGTCTCTGTACTCTCTCCACTAGTAAACAAATGTGGTTCTGTTTGCTGAACTTATGCCTGAACTATTTCCAACCTCAAGTATTCCAAAATCACCGGTCAGCCCCCAAAACAATGACTTAATAATAATAAATAATATAAGTCATTGTTTTAGGGGTTCTTTTTATTTGCTGTCTGGTTTCTGAGCCTTTATGGTGCACTGGAGACATACTTTCAAGCTTTTCTCTGCAACCATGAGGGTTAGAAATGTACTTTTTACTTTAAATGAAAGTGAGGTCTCACATAATCACATGACTCCAGGACCTGAGGCTTTAAGAAAAATTCCAAATAGCATGAAACTCCTGATAATATCATGAAAGTTGGCATCATTGTGCCTGCATCATTATTCCCAGCTGTGCTAATCCACAATAACTAGATTATCAGGCCATATGACAATACAATTCTCCCCACAAACCCCACACCACAGTACATCAGCCATTCTCCCCCACGTACACACTATCAGGTCTCTCGCTTCAAAAATCAGCCACCTGTCCATCTCCAAACCAAGCTGTTCTCCCTCCTCAAAACTAATCACTTCCCTGACACCCTAAACTAAGCACTCAAAATCAGTTCCCCACTCCGGGTCCCCTCAGGGCTCAGGCTGCTCTTCATTGCAGTGGGCTCAGTTCCCCTTCATAGCAGCTTGGCCTGTCTCTGCCTGAGACATGGCGTCCCTGGGTGGGGAGGATTTGGGGGGAAGAAGGGCAGAGCAGTGACCTCTCAGGGACTTGAGGCAGGGGGCAGCCTCAAATGTTATGGGGCGAAGCAGTGACCACAGAGGAGCAGCCCCTTAGGATGCAGGGACACAGTATCCTCACGTGGGCCAGAGGCAGGGGGACGCCCTATAGGACATGGGGATCAGTGATCTCTCAGGGTTCTTAGGCAAGGGGCAGCCCCTCGGAATACAAGGGGGAAAAAATCACTGAGGTGGGGGGGGGGGCCTGAACCACAGCATGCAGGGAGGCAGTAACAGCATTGCCAACCTCAAGAGATCAAAAATCATGAGTCAACCCCCCCCAAAACCATGAGATTGTCCCCAAAATCATAAGATTTTTTTTTAAAGGCGTAGATTGTGTTTTTTGGTCTGTCTTCTGATTGTTGATCTCCCCCTGCCCATTCCAGGGGGCGGGGTTTGTGTGTGTGTGTGAGAAAGAGAGAGAGAGAGAGAGTCAGTGTTGTCTCAGATCCCAAATGTAGTAAGGTGAGTTTGGCCCCCACTGCAGAAGCTTTCACCCTCACATCAGTTCCCTGCCCAGCAATTAATTCTGCCCCTGCAACCTCCAGATCAATCCTGGATGCCCCAGCCAGGGGCATCATTTACCATGGGGCAAAGGGAGATGTTGCCCCCCTCTCCCCCACCCGAAACTTTTAATAGATTCATATGCTCCATTATGTCTTCCACTTTTTGCACCCCTAGACTTTGGACACAGTCATTAGGAAAGCAATAATTTCCTATATTTTCTTATTTGCAATGCTGTTTAGGACAGAGACGGTTCTATATGCTGCCACAACTTTGGCCCCCAACAGAATATTTATGAACTGATACCCCTGCCCCCTCCCCACCTTAGTTTTGCTCCCCACTGCCTCTCCTCTACTCCCCCTGGGGCCTGGTCAAGCTAACAGTGTGTCTTGTCCAATGAAAAAGGGATTATAGCCTGCCTGTATAATAGCTGAGAGTATCTGGTTAACTAAATCTAGGTTCTAGTACGCATGTTATCATTTTAGTTTCTGGGTAATCATTTGTTTCCAATATTTCTCTGAGCTATCACTTGACTCTCTATGTATTGTTAAATTTATAGTGGAACCCAGTAGAAATTTATTTATCTAAGTGCTGTATGTTACGTGGTGCCATTATCTGAGGTGAAACTGGTAGGCAGGGGATCAGTGATACTGTGAATAGTGGGCTTGTTCAGTGGACCAGGGGCAGGACACTGAGCATCCCCTATGGAGAAGGGGGTTGGAGCGTGCCCATGGCTAACCTGTGTAGGCTGAGAGGGCAGTGCTTGTGTTGCCCGTGGCTGGAGAAGTCAGGGAGCAGACCCTGGCAGGCACTGCCAGGGCTTCTTCATGCTAAGGACAGGTGCTAGCGAGGGGCCTCACAGCCCTGGGTACCCCCGAGAAGCGTCATAGGCAGCTCCATGGAATTTAGGGGCATGATGAGGTCTCAAGACCCTGAGGCAGGGGAGCAGTTGCACAGGATACAGAATGGGAAGGGGAGCAGCCTCCAGGAGACACATGGGGTGGAGTGACCTCAGGGGCCTGAGGTTGTGCAGCAGGCTCACAGGAATCAGGGAGGACATGAACTTTACCTGGCTCTGAGGGGGTAACCCCACAGGAGTTGGAAGAGTGCAGTGATCTCTCAGGGACCTGGGGCCAGGCAGCAGCCTCGGAGCTTATGCAGGGCAGTGACCTCAGAGGTTTGAGGCCTACCGGAAATGGGGGGGCCAGTGGTCTCTGAGGCAGGGAGCAGCTCCATAGGATACATTGGGGCGGGGGAATGACCTCAAAGACATCAGGCACAGTGTAGCCAAAATGCTCTGTGTTTTGCATTCAGTGGACATGAGTCATCAAGCGCTAGTGTAAGCGGGGGAATGGTCCCGCTATTGTGGAGAACTTTTCTGGCTTATATGCTATACCAGTGAACTGGGCTAGCGAAAGGATCTGAGTCCTCGCTCCCACTTCCTT
>NW_020681156.1:0-22712 GCF_002925995.2 Terrapene triunguis
GGGGACAGGGCAAAAAAAAAAACACACACACACACACCCTTCCTCCACAAGTGCTGGAGGGAGGCCCGGGAGACGCAGGGGAAGCGCGGGGCCAGGGTGAGTGAGAGTCCAGCCTGGCCCCGAGTGCAGGCAGGACTCAGTCGGGCGGTAGGGAGAGTAGGGGGCGGCCCATGGGGCCAGGCGGCGGCTGTTCTCCCCCCCTGGGCAGCGGAACTCGGGAGCAGACGCTGCTGCAGCTGCCACTGCCGCGGGGGGAGGAAGCGGCCGATGACCAAGCTCGGCCGCTGTGGCGCTGGCGCCCGGGCCCGAACCCCCCGAGCCCGGGCCTGCTGCGGGGATCCAGCAGCGCACACGCTGCCCCCAGCCCCTGGCCAGTCGCGTCTGGGCTGCTGCCCAGCTGGTGCTATCCCACGGCGGCCCCGGGGCGGAGGCATCGGCAGCCCAGCCCCGTTCGTTCCCCTGCGGGACCCGAGCGGGACGGGGGGGCTGGGGCCTGCTGCCCCCACTCCGGGGCTGCCGTGGGATAGCACCAGCTTGGCAGCACCCCAGACGCGACTGGCCAGGGGCTGGACGCAGCGTGCGCGCTGCTGGGTCCCCGCAACAGGCCCAGGCTCGGAGGGTTCGGGGGTGCCAGAGCCGCAGCCGCCGAGCTTGGCCATCGGCCGCTTCCTCCCCCCGCGGCAGTGGCAGCTGCAGCAGCGGCTGCTCCCGAGTCCCGCTGCCCAGGGGGGGAGAACAGCCGCCGCCTGGCCCTGCGGGCCGCCCCCTACTCTCCCTACCGCCCGACTGAGTCCTGCCTGCACTCGGGGCCAGGCCGGACTCTCACTCACCCTGGCCTCGCGCTTCCCCTGCGTCTCCCGGGCCTCCCTCCACAAGCGCTGGAGGGAGGAGGAATGGCGAGCCTGGGGAAGAGGCGGGGATTCGGGGAGGGAGCCAATGGGGGAAGGAGGGGGCGGAGTCGGGGGGGGGCGCGAGCACTTCCGGGGTTCGGAGTATTTGCTTGTTTGTCCAGTGTCCCGACCTAACATTGGTCGGGACGCGGGACAAACAAGGAAATATCGGGACAGTCCCGATAAAATCGGGATGTCTGGTCACCCTAGTCTACAACTAGGTTTGGAAAGATTAGATTTTTATCAGTAAATGTCGGCAAATGTTCATTTCACTGTACACATACAAACCAACAAAAATATTTCCATAGATAATAATCAAAATATACAGGAAGGCAAAGGAAGAAAAATGCTGCTTGAGAACTTCTTAGGCTCTGATTTAACAATATTTACGTTGTATATTGTGATATGATGTTTGACAGTTTGTTTTAACGATTAGAAAACTAGGGGAAGGTTACTGGAGGGGCTGAGGGCCTTCCCCCTCCTCTTACTTATTTGTATTACCAAAGCACCTAGGAGCCCACAGTGCTAGGTGCTTTACAAACGCACAAGGAAAAGGCAGTCCCTGCGCTAGGGAATTTACAATATAAAGATTATTTAGTTAAGGTGTGTAAAGCACTTTGAACATGCAAAGGGTGTAAGTAAGTGTTAAGAATGATCAATTATTATCGAATCTTCCACCAGCATTATTTCCTACCCCTCAATTCCCATTCCCACCCCCTATCCTCCCCCCGCTATCTGAGCATTCTAGGGACATTCTGGTTATTTTGCTGGCCCTTTTTTCCCTCCTTAAAGACACTCGAGCTGTGGGGAACACTAATGCACCCCATTCACACAGAGGAGCCAGTAGCCTCTCCCTCCATCCCCACCCCAACCCCGCTTATTTGGAAATTTGTCCCTTGGAAAAAAAGTTCCCAAATGCTGGCAGTTGTATTCTCAATTCTCAACCCTCACTCTAGGGCTATCACCTGGCCAGTATTTGACCAGCCTGGTCATTTTTTTAAATAGATTTGCCAGTTGACAGAAAAATAATTTAATCTGCTGGGTTTTTTTGCGTGGGTCTAAAGATTTGCATTATTCTGACAATACACTTGGATATGTAAAAGTGTCTGTGTTCAGCTAGAGATGCTGCAGTTTTCCCACTTCCATGGTTTAAGCGATAACAGATCAAAACTGTTGAAAAGAGAGCAGCTGTCTGCCCACCAACACACAAGCGCATTGTGTGTGGGAGAGAGGATTTGAGTCACAGGAGAGTGAGGAGACTTTTGATGTTATCAGTCTTATCTATATGTGTTCTCTCTCCAGATACTATAAATGGCTGTTGAGGTGGGGTGTTGCGGAGTTGCCTTAGGGGTTGGGGTTGCAGCGGGCTTGCTATAAGGGTGCTGGGGGGTTTGCATTTCAAAGGTGGTGACCCCACCTCATTCAGGCAAATCTCCCACTGGCTTCAGAACCAGATTATGGACTTCAGGATTTGGGCCCTGGTTCAGAAACAGCTTAGCAGGCTAACAGCCCTCCCCAAGACCCGGAGTGAGTGACAGCAGTGTGCCGGCGTCCCGTCCTTTCTTGGCAGGGTCCTCTATTGCATGCCTGCTCCAGACCTCCCTTCCTGGGGAAGCCACTGGCGCACACAAAACTCTCTTTCTCCTGGACGGATGCAACAGGAACACCCTCTAACTGCTGGAGCAAGGCAGGGATTCCGTGTGCAGATCCCAGGTCTCAAGGGCTGGTTGTAAAAAATCCCCCATCGTCTGCAAACTTAGCGCACAGCCAAGTGGAGGGGGAGGGGGATGTACCCGTGCTCCCTTCTCCTGCTAGAGACATGACACAGCAGCTAATATTTAACCAACGGAACCTCTGCAATACTTCCTTTTCCAATGCATGAGAGCGAACAGAAGCTCTTTCCAACTAGACACAGTGTTTCTCAAGGATCGGTCCGTGCACCGCAGCAATCCCTGAGATCTCCCTGACACAGTTTAGGAAGGCAGCAAGCTGGTCCCTGGTATCAAAAAGGTTGAGAAACACTGGCCTAGAGCCCTCCTCCGAGCTAGACTTTTACATATAGTATTTATTACTCGACCGGCCAGGAGAGACTGCAGATCCCAGCCCTAGGACACAAGAAAAGCAAATTCTTACCTGTCCCCAGAGAGGAAGGGTTTGGAAAGAGTCTAGAAAGGTCGGCTTGGAGCAATGAATGCAGAGGGTTAAAAAGTGGTTCCGAACACAGAGGGGCCATGCAAAGCTGCGTGGAAAACAGGGAGGGTTTCCTGTGCTGTAACACTACACCCCTCCCGGCATCTCCCACCGGGAAATTCAAAACCACCCAGGAAAAGCAGCTGTCAGTGCTGAGCTCAAGCAAAATCCCAGTTCCCTTGTCTCAGCACAAGGAGAAAAATACAGCTCAGCCCATGCCTATGTGCTGATGAAAGCAGCCTGCGCCGCCCCCCCTCCCCCGAGAGGGCTTCTCCAGGGAAAAACAAATGGTAAAATGCTCCCCAAAGCCAAGCTGTTGCTCTGGCAACTGGAAACACTTGGTTTGACTCTCCTCTGACATGTAGCCTCTTGACACTGGTGTAGCTGTAGGGACTTCGGTGCAGTTACTCCTGATTGACTGTGGTGAGTGAGAGGAGAATCTGGCCCCATGATTTAAGGGAACAGAGCTCAGGGTTCACTACGCGTGTGCGTGTGTAAACGTGTACATACTCCTGCTAGTAAATTCTACTGTAAGTTGCTGAGCATAGAAAAGGCTACAGATTGCAGTCTGCTTGTTAGCAGCTGTGTTTACAAAAGACACCATATCACAGATGGCAAACATTTGATAATGGGTTATTAAACTGCCATCCCCTGGGCTTTGGATTTCTAAACATCCTTTCTAGCAGAGCAGAAACGGATTTGCTATTTAGACTTGTTCGAGGTCTGGGCTTGAAAGGATTTGAATTAACACTGGGAAAGAATCCAGTTTACATTTCTTTCTAAGGAAATGTAACCCCCTAATAAAAGGCCAGGAGACTAAAAAGCTGGGAAGACTTTCTGCTGTTGAGGCTTGCAAATCATACCACATGGAAGACAGGGCGAGGGTTTATTTGTACCACAGAGTGGAGGTGAACAGCATGGTGAATTACAAGGGGTGAGGGTGAAAGATCTTGTCATTCTTCTCCTAAGGTGTAGCTACACTGCAACTGGAGGTGTAATTTCCAGGACGGGTGTAAGAATTTAGGGATGAGGACCCAGGTCTGCAGAGCCTGGGACATCACCACCCAGAGCCCATGCAAAGTCACAGCCAAGGAGCATGGTGGAGAGTAGGAGCTGAAGGAAGTGACCCAGAGTGACAGTACCCTGTGGCCTTTTGATTGGCCACGAGCCCTATTTAACCCTGGAGGGTGCCCCAGGTAGCTGACTCCTGACTGCAGCCTGACGCTTTCTCTGGTCTCTGACCCTGGCTGATTTTGATCCCGACTCTTATTTATTGAACCTGGATCTAGCAATTCCTCTGACCACTGTCCCTGCCGTGTGGATCCCAATCCGGCTGTTACTGCTTGGCCACACTGCCTGTGCCGTGATCTCTTACATTATGTATGGATCCCAATCCGGCTGTTACTGCTTGGCCACACTGCCTGTGCCGTGGTCTCTTACATTATGTAAATATACATGTGCTACCGCTGATTGAGCTAACATGCTAAAAATAGCAATATAGCCACAGCCTGGCAGAGGCTAACTGCCTGAGGATGTACCGAGGGTCATGCTTTCTCTGCCCCAATGCATATTTAATTATTCATAAAAAGTGGACCAATCTTCATCAAGAGAGACTCTCACATCAGAATACCCCATAGTTCAGAGGCTTGGTCAGTCCCCTGAGAGGTGTGAAGCCTAGGTTACAATTCCTTCCCCTTACAAGCAGAGGGGGGAATTGAACTGGTGTCCCCTTCACCTGGTGTGAGTTCCCTAACCACTGGGCTAAAGGTTATAAGGAGGCTTCTTCCCCTGCCCATTTTGTTAGGCATACTCAGAGCACACCTATCAGACTGGGCCCTGCAGGCAGCACATGTGACTAGAGGCAGAAACTTAAGTGCCAAGGGAACTTAAAATCATGAGTTCAGCATCTATAGGGTTAGGCAGTAGCTGAATGGGGGTTTTGTGGATTGCGGTAGTGCCTAAAACTGGGCTTTAGGTGCCAAGGTTCCTTTGTGGATCTAGGCCTTCATCTCCAGGCCTTGGTTTTCCAGCTGTACAATGGGGAGAATAGCACTTCCCATCCTCACAAGTTGTAGGGAGACAAAACTCAATAATTTAAGTGAGCTGCCCAAATGCTGTAAGAATAGGGCCATAAGAAACAATGAATAAACACAACCCCTTTTTCTCTTCACTCCATCCCAGAAGCTTGAAGGAGGCTTAAGAGGGGAATACAAATTCAGAGCCATTGGAGTGGGTTAGATATTTTATTTACATGTGCATAGCTGAAGCAAAAGAGAGGAAAAATAAACAATGCTATTGAACACTTGGAGTGGGGAAAGTTTGGGCTACGATTGTCATTATTACTGAACATTGATATTACAGTAGCACCAAGAGGCCTCAGTCAGTTTGGGGCCTCATTGCACAAAGTGCTGTACAAGCACACAGCAAATGACAGGGGGAAATTTCCAAAAGCATCTAAAAGGCCAGATTTTTAAAGGCATTTAGGCACCTAAAGATGCAGATAGATGCCTAATGGGATTTGCAAAAGCACTTATCTGCATCTGTAGGCACCAAATACCTTGGAAAATCTGACCCTCGGGTTCCTAGGTCGCACTGATTTTCAGTGGATCTTTGGCTCCCAAAGCCAACATGTCTTGAAAGTGGGACTCAGGCTCCTAGATCACTTAGCTCCTTTGGAAAATTTTACCCTAAAGGACAAAACATACTTACCATTGGTGATTACATGATATTTACACCCCCACCTTCCTACAAATTTCATTAGGTCTTGGGGAAACTTGGGAAAAGAGGTGGTTTCTGAGAGGTTCTCTCCTACAAAGTGGTCTGCAGATAGAAAATGGCTGAGAGTCACTGACTAAGAGGAGGAACACATTGTGCAGTTTATTTTAGTCAAAGGACTATCAGGGCTGGAAAGAACACCTCGTTCTGCTAGATCCAATCATTCAGTCTTGTTTTGTTGCATATGACCACTGCCGTCTGTGCCTTGAATAAGTTCCTTATAAGTGGTGGGGCAGTATGTTTTGTACAGATTTTCCACTAACGTGTTACTTCCTGCAACCGCAGTCTTGTGTTCCTTGTTCATGAAGTTCCACAGGTGCAAAGCATAGGAGTTGTTGAAGTCAGGGCTTCTCTTCCAAACCTTGTAGTACTGCCTCCATGCTGGGTAAGGGATAGGGTAGAAACGCTGAGGATGTAAGAAGGAAATGTTCTGACATCTCTGATCCTCCACATTATGGAAATTGGTCAGGTTGCACAAGGCTCGCAGCATTCTCGTCATTAAGATGGGTCCTTGGTTTCCCCAAATGTGTCCATTGTAGTTTTGAACAAAATCTTTCATGCAATCCCAAATGAACCAGTGATGGTGAGGAAAGCCAAAAACCCCACTGCTGGAGACCTTGGAAGCCTCGGCCGATAGGAAGTTTGCCACTGGAATAGGCCTGATGGAGATGACATCTGTGTCCATGTAGATCCCACCGTATTTCCAGATGAGTGCAAGTCTGCTGGCGTCAGACCTGATATGAACCCAGTGCTTTTGCTGGGCTGCATTTACCTGCAGAGTTGGAAAGGGATCACAGAGATGCAATGGACTCCACTTTGAAATTTCTAAACACCTGATCCCATTAGCTATATATTCTATAAAACTCTCAGCAGTGTCTATCCTCACTTTAATCCCTTTAAAAATTAATGGCTGTTTTTCTTTTTTAGCTATGAAACTTTGTTGGAAAAAGGCAAGAGCAGATGTAGGTTTCATTCAGCGTGATTGTACAAGTGTTTCCAAGGTGCAGTAAACTCCAAGGAAACATGCAATATTTATGAAATAATGAGAATATGAATCATTAACTGTAATTTCCATAAACACAACCCTGCCTCATCTCAATTTACACACTCACTGTCTGATCCACGCCCGTGGGATTCAATTGAAAGATTCTCATTGATTTCAGTGGGCTCTGCAATAGGCCCCTCCTGGTAATCTCTAAAGAAGATAAAAAGTGAGAGAGAAATTCAGGCCTTGGGTTATGCTGGTGCACGGAGGGCTGGAGTACCAGTATAGCAGCCAGCTCCCTGTTTATTCTCCAGACTCTCCACGTTCATTTAAAAATAAATAAAATAAAGAAGTCCTTAGCTGTAATGGTTGCCAATAGACTCATGAAAACATGAAACAAGTGCAGATTAATGCAGTGATGCCTGCCTGAGTTTTCAGACAGGACTCAAAGGACTCGGAACAAGAACTCAAAGGGGTGTGAACTCCCTGAACAACAGTTCTGAGAGGCGTGGGTGGAGCTTGGAAGAGCATCACTGCCTTTTTCCCCAAAAATTGACCTCTGAATAACCCTCTTACTTCTAGAGCTTGTCCACAGACATTTTCATTGCTGTTTCTGACACCTTTAAGAAGCACTGAAATCATTTTCGCAAACAGTAAAAGCTCACTTTAAATTCATGCTGACTGAAATTTTTCAAATACAACATTTTTTATCAATACAGTGTGTTTTTTGAAAAGATGGTGATTAACCATATTTTATCAAAATGGTTAATCAAAATCATTATTGAAATGTTCCATTTACCATAACTCCTGTCATCAGGAAATAGTAAATGTCCATAACAATTTCAATAAGTATTTTGACTAATGCATGGCAAACTGTCATAAACAAGGGGTCCATATTGGGTGCAACAAAATGACAACAGCTTCATTTTCCACCATCTCTACTTTAAATCTTGTTCAAAACCATTTCCTCTCACCTTTTGATACCATGGGAGCAGAGGTGTCTCCTGGAACAAAGTTTCCATCTGGAAAGGAAAAATGAAGACATTCTTCATAGCAGATAAAAGTGAGAAGGCTGGATAAGTGGAATTTGAATCCAGCCATGTGCTATTGTTCAGCCCTGTCATGAAGAAAACAACAGGTCTGTCATGGTAGATCCTGGCAGCAGATTCCACAGAACATGAAACCAGTGGAGGAGGCTCAAGGCGATCTGTGATCTCCACAAAGATGATGCTTCTGCTCTGGCTCATAACATCCTCTTGCGTCAGGAATCGCTTAGCAATAGGCATGCAAGAGAAGATGCAGCCAGACTGCAGGGAGAGTTTATAGAAAATGGCAAAGACAAAGACAAAAAGGAACCAGAGCACTATTTGGATCTCCTTCAACATTCTTGCTTTTCCTTGGACAGCTCTCTTAATAAAAACAAACAAACAAAGTCAATGTGAGTGGTTCATTGTTTATCGCTGGGAGAAAAATGTGACAGGACAGGATTTCCAAAATTATTATTACCTTGGATTATTTCTTATGCAATTGACAGCATATTACAAAACTGGGGAATCAAGAGTTAAACCAAATCACATACCTGAGTTGACATCAGCCTCTTCGAGTCAGGCTACAGTTCATGAAAATGACTTGTCAACCGTCTATGGGTTGGAGCCCTGAAGTTTGCAGTCCTCAAACCAGAGATGTTCTCTACTGAACTTAATGGAATTCAGTGGCAATGAAAAGGGCCCTAGATCATAATAGGAAGGAGAAACTGTCTGGACTCTAGTTGAGCGGCATGCTGCACACAAGCAAGGGACCCTCCTGAGCTAAGGTAATGGGTGTTTGAAGAAGACCCAGTTAAAGGCCCCGATGAACAACCTTCTCTCTTGTCTTGGGAGCTCCATATAAGGGAGCAGAAGAGTCAGTCACTCACACCTTTCAGATCATATGAAATCCCAAAGGAAGTGGGTAGTGTATTTTTGTATGTATATTCTCACTGCAGGTCATTGGTAATATTAGCAGAAACCCAGTCTACTTGGCTGTGCAGTCCCTGTGGAACCCAGGGTTATTATCCATTCACCCTCTATTTTATTTTGGCTGTGTGAAATGAAAAATAAATGCATAGGCCAAATTCAGCATTCCTGCACAACCCCAGTACAACCTCCTGGTGCAAGTGCTGGAGGAACCAACTAGGGGCAGAGCTTTTCTTGACCTGCTGCTCGCAAACAGGGAAGAATTAATAGGGGAAGCAAAAGTGGATGGGAACCTGGGAGACAGTGACCATGAGATGGTCTTGTTCAGGATCCTGACACAAGGAAGAAAGGAAAGCAGCAGAATACGGACCCTGGACTTCAGAAAAGCAGACTTTGACTCCCTCAGGGAACAGATGGGCAGGATCCCCTGGGAGAATAACATGAAGAGCAAAGGGGTCCAGGAGAGCTGGCTGTATTTTAAAGAATCCTTATTGCGGTTGCAGGAACAAACCATCCCGATGTGTAGAAAGAATAGTAAATATGGCAGGCGACCAGCTTGGCTTAACAGTGAAATCCTTGCTGACCTTAAACGCAAAAAAGAAGCTTACAAGAAGTGGAAGATTGGACAAATGACCAGGGAGGAGTATAAAAATATCGCTCAGGCATGCAAGAGTGAAATCAGGAAGGCCAAATCGCACTTGGAGTTGCAGCTAGCAAGAGATGTTAAGAGTAACAAGAAGGGTTTCTTCAGGTATGTTAGCATCAAGAAGAAAGTCAAGGAAAGTGTGAGCCCCTTACTGAATGAGGGAGGCAACCTAGTGACAGAGGATGTGGAAAAAGCTAATGTACTCAATGCTTTTTTGCTTCTGTCTTCACAAACAAGGTCAGCTCCCAGACTGCTGGACTGGGCAACACAGTATGGGGAGGAGGTGACCAGCCCTCCGTGGGGAAAGAAGTGGTTCGGGACTATTTAGAAAAACTGGATGAGCACAAATCCATGGGGCGGGATGTGCTGCATCCGAGGGTGCTAAAGGAGTTGGCAGATGTGATTGCGGAGCCATTGGCCATCATCTTTGAAAACTCATGGCGATCGGGGGAGATCCTGGATGACTGAAAAAAGGCTAATGTAGTGCCCATCTTTAAAAAAGGGAAGAAGGAGGATCTGGGGAACTACAGGCCAGTCAGCCTCACCTTAGTCCCTGGAAAAATCATGGAGCAGGTCCTCAAGGAATCAATTATGAAACACTTAGAGGAGAGGAAAGTGATCAGAAACAGTCAGCATGGATTCACCAAGGGGAACTTGTGCCTGACTAACCTAATTGCCTTCTATGATGAGATAACTGGCTCTGTGGATGAGGGGAAAGCAGTGGATGTGTTATTCCTTGACTTTAGCAAAGCTTTTGATACGGTCTCCCACAGTATTCTTGCCGCCAAGTTAAAGAAGTATGGGCTGGATGAATGGACTGTAAGGTGGATAGAAAGCTGGCTAGATCGTCGGGCTCAACGGGTAGTGATCAATGACTCCATGTCTACTTGGTAGCCGGTTTCAAGCGGAGTGCCCCAAGGGTCGGTCCTGGGGCCGGTTTTGTTTTATATTTTTATTAATGATCTGGAGGATGGTGTGGACTGCACTCTCAGCAAGTTTGCAGATGACACTAAACTGGGAGGCATGGTAGATACACTGGAGGGTAGGGATCGGATACAGAGGGACCTAGACAAATTAGAGGATTGGGCCAAAAAAAACCAGATGAGGTTCAACAAGGACAAGTGCAGAGTCCTGCACTTAGGACGGAAGAATCCTATGCACTGCTATAGACTAGGGACCGAATGGCTAGGTAGCAGTTCTGCAGAAAAGGACCTAGGGGTCACAGTGGACGAGAAGCTGGATATGAGTCAACAGTGTGTTCTTGTTGCCAAGAAGGCTAACGGCATTTTGGGCTGTATAAGTAGGGGCATTGCCAGCAGATCGAGGAACGTGATCGTTCCCCTTTATTCGACATTGGTAAGGCCTCATCTGGAGTACTGTGTCCAGTTTTGGGCCCCACACTACAAGAAGGATGTGGAAAAATTGGAAAGAGTCCAGCGGAGGGCAACAAAAATGATTAGGGGTCTGGAGCACATGACTTATGAGGAGAGGCTGAGGGAACTGGGACTGTTTAGTCTCCAGAAGAGAAGAATGAGGGGGGATGTGATAGCTGCTTTCAACTACCTGAAGGGGGGTTCCAAAGAGGATGAAGCTCGGCTGTTCTCAGTGGTGGCAGATGACAGAACAAGGAGCAATGGTCTCAAGTTGCAGTGGGGGAGGTCTAGGTTGAATATTAGGAAACACTATTTCCACTAGGAGGATGGTGAAGCACTGGAATGCGTTACCTAGGGAGGTGGTGGAATCTCCATCCTTAGAAGTTTTTAAGGCCCGGATTGACAAAGCCCTGGCTGGGATGATTTAGTTGGGAATTGGTCCTGCTTTGAGCAGGGGTTTGGACTAGATGACCTCCTGAGGTCCCTTCCAACCCTGATATTCTATGATTCTATGATCAGAAGTTGCTGCATGAGAGGCAGAATTTGGCCCTATATCTGGATTGGACTGTGTTTCAGGTACGTTCACACTGAGTGTGCCACTTGGTTGCATGTTACCAGTGCATATTCATTATAGACAAATCTGCCAATGCTCATTAGCTAGCCTGAGGTTTTGAACAGCAGCCTCAGTGCCTAAAGAGGCCACTTGTTTTATGTTTAGGATAAGGCTGCAAGAGAGAAAGTGATACATACCTGGGCTCCCATTCCAGTGTATGGCATGAGGGTGATTGTTTGACAGTTGTGGATTTGAGGTGTCTGCAGTAACCATCTATAGTAGTCACTAAACTTGCGAGTAAACTGAGTAAATTGTACTTCTAGTAAAGTTAGGAGATACACCCACATTTCTTTATCTGGTAACTTGTTTTATTAACTAATTAAACAGATCAGAATATAGACAAAGTACCATGTACTGCGCACCAATTATCAGACACAGATGAACATGATATGTTGGGAAAGAGTCAACGTGGCTTTTTGTAAAGGGAAATCATGCCTCACTGATCTATTAGAATTCTTTGAGGGGGTCAACAAGTATGTGGACATGGGTGATCCAGTTGATATTGCGTACTTGGGCTTTCAGAAAGCCTATGACAAGGTCCCTCACCAAAAGCTCTTAAATAAAGTGAGCAACTGTGAGATAAGAGGGAAGGTCTTCTCATGGATTAGTACTTTGTTAAAAGATAGGAAACAAAGGGTAGGAATAAATGACCACTTTTCACAGTGGAGAGAAGTAAATATCAGGGACCCGGTGAAGGATCAGTACTGAGACCGGTGTTGTTCAACATATTCATAAGTGATCTGGAAAAGGGGGTAAACAATGAGATGGCAAAGTTTGCAAGTGATACAAAATTAACCAAGATAGTTAAGTCCAAAGCTGACTGCAAAATGTTACAAAGGGATCTCACAAAATTGGGTGACTGGGCAAGAAAACAATATGTTGGGGTCTAAATTAGCTGTTACCACTCAAAAAAGATCTTGGACTCATTGTGGATAGTCTCCTAACAATCTGCTCAATGTGAAGCAGCAGTCAAAAAAGCGAACAGAATGCTATGAAGCATTAGGAAAAGGATAGATAAGACATCAAATATCATAGTGCCACTATATAAATCCATTATATGCCCACACCTTGAATACTGCAGGCAGTTCTGTTTGCCCCATCTCAAAAAACGGTATTTTAGAATTGGAAAAATACAGAGAAGGGCAACAAAAATGATTAGGGGTACGGAACAGCTGCAATATGAGGAGAGATTACAAAGACTGGGACTGCTCAGCTTAGAAATGAGACAACAAATGGGGGATAAAACAAAGTAGTAGATAATCATGAACATGTGGAGAAGGTGAATAGAGGAATGTTATTTAATCCTCCACATAATATAAGAATCAGGGGTCACCCAATGAAATTAATACAGTAGGCAACAGGTTTAAAACAAACAAAAGGGAGTACTTTTTCCCACAACACACAGTCAACCTGTGGAACTCGTTGCTGGGGATGTTGTATAGGCCAAAAATATAACTTGTTTAAAAAAAGAATTAGATAAGTTCAGGGAGGATAGGTCCATCACTGGCTATTGGCCAAGTTGATCAAGAATGTAACCCCATGATCAGAGGTTTAGGGACACACAGACTGCCAAAAGCTGAGATGGGATGACAGGGGATGGATCACTCAAAATTACCTTATTCTGTTCATTCCTTCTGAAGCATCTGGCACCAAACAAGGTGGGTGTCACAGCCTGCTCCACTCACCTCTTGTCTGGCACCTCCTGCTGATCACTCTGGGATTAGTGCTTGAGGTCAACGCCCCCTTCCACGGTTTGCACGCTGTCACACCATCTCTCTCTCTCTGGTCTGCAGCCCCTCTCTCATTCCAGGAACCGCAGTGTCCTCTTTGTGACTTGGCCTCCAGCCAGGTCGCTCAGTGTTCCCCCATTTCCAGGGTACAGTCCTTCAAATCTCTGTCACTTCCGCATTGATTCAGGCAGTCTTCCTATACACTGCCCTGCTGGTGCCACTTCCCCAGAGGCAGGTAGGGGAACCCGGGTCGGTTCCAGTCCGGGGACCCTCAACCCAGCAGTTCTGGGCTTTCCTTTCCTAGCCCTCACTGCTCCTTCCCTGGACTGCTTCCTACAACTCCTGGTTCCCCTCCTTTCTCTGGGTAGAGCAGCTCCAGCCACTCCTCCCTCTTCCCAAGGCGTGACTGCCCTTTCCTAGCATCAGCCCCTCTGTTGCCAGCTTCTTGGCTTTATAGGCCCCGCCTGTTCCTGCACAGGTGAACCTGCTTGCAATCAGTTCCCTGCTCCATGGCTCTTAGTCTTCCTCCGGGTGCAGGCTGTGGAGTTAATAGGCTTATCCCCCTCCAGTCTGTGTGGGGTGGACACCCCATCACATACTCTCCCACTCAAGATTGCTACCCATGGGAGGAAAGGGAGCAAGTATCATCTCCCCTGCTTCTTACATAGCTAAGCACACAGACCGTCCCTCTCCTGCTTTAGATCACTCTTCATGAGAAGAACCCCCCCATGTCATCTCTTAATTTCTTCCACTAGATTTCCAGGTGATGCACAGCCACCTGAAAGGCCTGCTCTATAGCTACCAGCCTCCCCTGCAGCTGCTTCATCTTCTCCAGTGAGTCCCCCAGCACCCTCTCTCCCAGAGTCTGAGTCCCCACAGTCTTGTGGTTCATCTTGGTGCTAATTCCTACATGCTTCAGCTTCCTCCCTGGGGGTCTCTCTCCTCCCCCCGTCTCAGCTGCCTCTCCACTTTTCCCACATCTATAGGTTCATTATGGGCCTCTGTTTCTTCTTTCTTTTATTGACTGTCTTTCTTTTCTCTGTAGGTGCAATGTCTCTTTATATGGCCCTGCTCCCCATACCAAAAGCAGGTTCTCCTCTGACCCAATCACTTCTTGTGTGGGGCTTCCTGGGCCCTTGCCTCCTGATACGACACTTTCCTTTCATCTACATCGGGACACTCCCTCTTCAGCTGCCTCTTGCTCCCACAACTTTAACACCTTCAGGGTTGGGCCTCTGACCTCCTAGTGCCAGACCATTTCTGGCCCTTTCACCTTCTCCTATTTCCCGCCTGTAGGATCCTGCACACTGTAACACCATCTCTCTCTCCGTTTCTCTCTCTCTCTGGTCTGCAGACCCTCTCTCACTCCAGGAACTGCCATGTCCTCTTCATGACTCAGCCCTCTGGCTAACTCCCTCAGCATTCTCCCTTCCAGGGTACAGCCCTTCACATCCTCTGTCACTCCCACAGTGACTCAGGCAGTCTTCCCATTCATTGCCCTACTGGTGCCACTTCCCCAGCGGTGGGTAGGGGAACCCAGACCCATGCCCTTCTCTGGGTTCCAGTCCAGTGACTTTCAACCCAGCAGTTCTGGGCTTTCCTCTCCCAACCCTCCTGGTTCCTTCCCTGGACAGCTTCATACAACTCCTGATTCCCCTCCTTTCTCTGGGTAGACCAGATCCAAATCCTCTTCCCAGGGAGCAAACGACCTATTCTCTGTTGCCAGCTTCCTGGCTTTATAGCCCCCACCTGTTCCTGCCCAGGTGAACCTGCATGCAGTCAGTTTCCTGCTCCCTGGCTCTCCCTTCTGGTGCAGGCTGTGGAGTTAATAGGCCTACCTGGTGTCGAAGAAAAACAGAGTTCTCACTATTTGTTTGGGTACAGCAAGTCAGATGCTTTATTTTCTTTCTCTCTATCAATTGCATAGAGGAAGAGAGCTAAGCAGGTCTCTCAACAGGTAAACAATTTCAGCAAGCATTTATACCTTTTGTTACAGACAATAATGAGCAACAGCTGCATTTTGTTTATACATAGGTCATTCTGATATCTTGTTTTGCTCACTAATGTAGACTCTTAGTCTACATTCCATATTATCTACACAAGGTCGCAACAACTTCTCACACAGTTCTTTCCCACTCGCCTCACACATTCCTCGCTTCTACAAATCTCGCGTTATTAGGGTTACAGTTAGCCTAACTCTTGCTAACGAACTGTCATGCATTGCATCCCCTTCCTGTCAGTTCTTTCTCTGCTTCCACACTGGCTAACTTCACCCCTTCCAGTCCTGTGTGGGTGGACACCCCAACACAGTCAGAAGACAGGATACTGGGCTACATGGGCTGACCCAGTATGGCTGTTCTTATGTTCCTAAACTACATCAAAATTCTACTGGGGGGTCCCTGGATGCTCTGGCATATTGGTGGAAATTCAGCCTCCCCTGGATTATTTATTTGGATGTTAAATTTACTTTGCTCTACGTTGTTCCTACCTATTCAGTTTTCAGTAAGCCTGCTGTAATGGCATCAGAGAAATTGTTCAGGGGAAGCTGGAGGGTTTGGCAGTGATTATGTTGAGTCTGAACTTTTGATGAGCTTAAACTTAACCCAGACTTGATGTCTCTGTCTGAACTTTTAATCAAAGCTCTGACCTGCGAACTACTCATGACACCCCCCTCCCCTTAAGTAGCCATCTCCCCTTTTGTCTTTTTGAATCTACATTTTAACCTGTTTTATCCTGTAGAATCTTGATTGATTATGCATGACCATTATGATCTGTTAATCACTTTGTTTACTTCTGTGTATAAATATTGATGCTCACCCCTAATAAACTTGCCACATTACTCTGAAGCCTTTTAAGCTAAGGATAGTGTGAGCCCGTTGATCAATGAATTGGTGTCTGGTCTCTGACAGATTGTGAGCCCATACCAACTCCGCACGAACTCGGGTGCTGGAGAGGTGAGTAAGGACTTGCTTTTTACCTAACAATTTGGGGGCTCGTCCGGGATTTCCTTCTGGTGCGGTGCCTCTGTCCAGTGGTCAGACCACTCATATACGAATTGGCAGGCGCCACGGGAGATTTCTCCCAGCCAATTCAATATTGAGGGGTCGTGTACTGGACAGCAGGATAAACGCCAGTTGGAGGGCTCCTGTCAGACACCATGGGTCAAGGGACTAGCATGCCTCTTGAGAGTCCGTTGGGGATTGTAAATAAGTTATGGAACGAAGGGAAACTCCCAGTACAGACAGGAATGTCTAGGAGGAAGTTGTACACACTGTGTGTAAGGAATTGGACTGGGTATACCGCGGTATTGGCCGACCCGGAGATGAGGCGGCCTTCGTATGGCTCTTTCGAACAGGCTGCCTTAAGAGGAGTAAGGAGCCAGATCGAAAAAGACCATCCGGGACAGTTATGTTACTGGTTTTGTTGGGACACAGCAGCAGAGCTGTGGAAATCTTTAAAAATTATGGCAGTCAGGTATTCTCCCGAGAGTGAACCCCCTCCATGTTATTTCAATGAAGGGTGTAAACCACGGCGTGTTTTGACTCGTCAGTTGGTCCCCACTGCACCTGCCCCTATTCCTCCGCAGGGGGACTCTCTCCAGGGCGCAGAGGGGAATCTGCAGGACTCCAGATCGGAATCTCTGCAGAGGGATAAGGGGGAAATGGAAGGGCACACCTCGGGAGGAGTAATTACTAGGCAAAAGATCAAGCAGATGCAGCAGGTTGCATACCCCTCCCCTGAGGATAGCCCAGAGGCTGCCTCCGCCAAACCTTTTGTGAGTGATAAAGGTGTAAGTAGAGAAATGCCTTTACAGGTGCACGACCAACCTTTTGTGGACAACATACTAATATTGTGGAATATAAAGGCCTATTTCGTTTTTTGTGAATCAGTCAGTGCCCCCTGTAAGGGATTATTTCTTAAAGTTTCGCCCTGGTTGGGGAGGTGAGTCAGTCACTTCAGTGTTGGACGTAGCTGATTTTGCATGGGAGAAAGAAAGGGAAAGTAGTAAAAAGAAAGAGAAAAAGGAAGAATATAAGTTGATGGCTTTAGCTTTTCGCGGCGGTGTTCGAGGCAGAGGCCATGGCCGTGGCAGGGGATTTCAGGGTGCTCGGGGAAGAGGGTCCTGGCAACCCCAGCCACCAGGAAATTGTTTTCAGTGCGGACAGCCCGGTCACTTTAAACGTGAATGCCCCTGGGGACGCCCAGAGGGTCCGGTCGCATCCGCAGATACTTACACCAGGGACGAATACACCCCTGCACCACCAGCTCAGCCCGTTCCCCAGGCCTGGATCAACTACGGGCAACAGCAGCAGCTGCAGCAAACTCAGCCTCCTCAATGACGGTACCCCGGGGGCGAAGGCAAACAATGTGATGGTCTTATTTCCTTAATGTCTTTAGCCGGCTCCTTCCTCACTTTCTCCCCTCCCAGCAAAGAGCCTCGTCTAACCCTTTCAGTCCAAGGACTGCCTGTCTCTTTCCTCATTAATACTGGAGCTACTTTCTCTCTTTTAAATCATGCCCCCTCTCCCTGGCTATCCTCTGAGGTTAAAACTGCAACTGGGGTGGAGGGCAACCCACAGTCTCTGGGACTCACTTTGCCTCTAAATGTTATTTATGCTGATAAATGTTTTTCTCACCGTTTTCTTTTTTCCCCAGCTTGTCCGATCCCTTTGATGGGCCGGGATTTACTCTGTAAGCTTGAGGCTACTTTAACCTGCACTCCTGAAGGGGTAGGATTATTGTTGACAGTGTTAGGAGATTCAGCCCCAACTCAGGGTAATTGGGAAACCCCTCCTTCTCTCTCCCCTGACCTCACTGACTTGCCTTTAACCCTCTGGGGAATTTCTGACACTGATGTTGGCCTGCTCCTTTCGGCAGAGCCAGTAAGGATTCAAGTGAAGCCCTCCTTAACCCCCCCGTCAGTCCCCCAATACCCCCTGTCGCTGGAAGCCCGGGAGGGCATCCGCCCCATTATCGAGGGATTCATTGCACAAAAGCTAGTCCGCCCTCAGCACACTCCCTGTAACACCCCTATACTGCCTGTCAAAAAGCCTCCTAAAAAGGACGGAGACCCTATTCGTTGGCGCTTTATACAGGATCTACGGGTTGTTAATCAGTATGTGGTCCCTCTTCATGCAGTAGTTCCTGATCCAGCTACTATCATCAACCAAATCCCCTGGGATGCTGAGTGGTTCACTGTTATTGACTTAAAATCAGCCTTTTTCAGCATTCCTGTGCACCCAGACTCTCAGTATCTCTTTGGTTTCACCTGGGAGGGACAAAGTTATGTCTGGCAACGACTTCCTCAAGGCTACAGAGACAGCCCCACGATTTTCAGCCAATGCCTCCGCCACAACTTGGAAGGCTTCACCAGTCCGCAGGGATCCACGTTAGTCCTATACGTAGATGACATCCTATTAGGTAACCGTGAAGAAGCTGCCCTCCGCATCGACGGTAAGGCACTTTTATTATACCTACACACCAGAGGCCACAAGGTAGACCCTAACAAGATTCAGTGGGTCTCACAGAAGGTCCGATATCTGGGCTTCCTGTTAACCCCAGAGGGGAGACAAATGGACCCAGTCTGCATAAAGACTATCCAAAACTGCCCTCTGCCAAACACCAAGAAACAACTTCGAGGTTTCTTAGGATTAATTGGCTTCTGTCGCCCCTGGTTGCCGTTCTGCGGGGAGTTAAGCAAACCGCTCCACCGACTCACTGCTAACCTTGCTCCTGACCCTTTGCAGTGGTCCCCGGACACGATCCAAGCCTTTCAGTTACTCAAGAACAGTGTGGCCTCCTCCATGTCTCTCCGCCCCCCCAATTACAGCAAACCCTTTCACCTTTTTGTCCACGAGAGGGGCGGAATTGCTAGTGGCGTCCTTACCCAGCTGAGCTGGCCCCACCATTTCCCACTTGCTTTTTACTCTCAGCAGATCGACCCTGTCGCTCAGGGAACCCCATCCTGCACCCGGACTCTAGCAGCAGCTGCCCTGCTGATCACAAAGGCAAAGAGCCTGACCCTGGGTCATTTTACCACGGTTTGGACCTCTCATGCCTTGTCAGCCCTTCTGCGTAGGGGCACAACCCAAGTCTTTTCGGCCCATCGGCAGCAACAGCTAGAGGCCGAACTCTTAGAAGACACTAACCTAATTTTTGAAAGGTGTGGGCCCCTTAATCCAGCTACCTTGCTTCCTGACCTGCCAGTCCTCCAGGATCAGCACGACTGTGTGGAAGTAGTTTATAGCATCTTACAGATAAGGGACAACCTGTTTGACGTGCCACTGGACAACCCTGATTGCATCCTCTTCTCGGACGGAAGCTCCTTCTATGTTGATGGCAAGCGTTTCACCGGTTATGCAGTCACCTCTGAATGGGACATTCAAGAGGCCGCCTCACTGCCAGGCAACTGGGGAGCCCAAGCCGCCGAACTCTATGCCCTGGCCCGAGCTTGCCAGTTGGCCACTGGTAAGACCGTTACCATTTTTACTGATAGCAAGTATGCTTTTGGAGTTGTGCATTGTCACATCCACCTCTGGAAGTTTCGAGGTTTCCAGACAGCTGCCGGTAAACCCATTCAGCACCTCCCCCTCATCCACAAGCTTTTGGACGCCCTCCAAGAACCCTCGGTCCTGGCTGTAGTTCACTGCCGGGCCCATACTAAAGATGATAGCCCCGTCACCCGTGGGAATGCCCTGGCTGACGCCTCCGCCAAGACGGCTGCCGTCTTACCCTTAGCCATGCCCACGTTGGCTATTGCAGCCTCCTCCTTTACTCCACCGCACCCCGTACCAGTACCCGCTGCTGAACTACAGTCGTGGGAGAGCCTCGGAGCCACTCTGGTCAAAGGGACCTGGCTTATGCCGGATGGCCGAGCCTGCCTCCCTCGCTCCACATACCCCGTGGCAGTTCGCTGGCACCATGATAAGGGGGGTCACTACGGCACGCACGCCCTTGTGGACACCATCGCTCGCTTTTGATATGCTCCAGGCATTCAACCCTATTGCCTGTCAATAGTGAAAGCATGCAGCACATGTCAGCGTAATGGACCTGCTCCGCCTCTTAACAAAATTAAGGGTGGAAGACCTCCGCCTGCTGCTCCATTTCAACATCTTCAAATTGACTTTGCAGATATGCCAAAGGCTTTTGGGAAAAAGTACCTCCTTGTTTTGGTTTGCCCTCTGACTTCCTGGGTCGAAGCTTTTCCTACTGCTAATTGTACTGCTGCCACAGTGGCGAAGATTCTCCTTAGAGACATTGTACCCCGTTTTGGCATCCCTCTCGTGCTTGACTCAGATCGCGGACCTCACTTTACTGGTCATGTCCTTGGCCGTTTAGAACAAGGACTGGGCATTTCACACTCCTTTCATACACCCTACCACCCCCAGTCTAGCGGGAAAGTTGAGCGTATGAATAGGGAGCTTAAGTTTACATTGGCTAAATACTGTCAGGAAACAGGGTTAAAGTGGCCTCAGGTACTTCCCTTGGTCCTGTTTCACCTTCGTACTCGCCCAACCCGTGTATTGGGATTATCCCCCTTTGAACTGCTCTATGGACACCCCCCTTTCAAAGGCGGGGCGCTACCACGTGCTGATGTTTCACTATTGGGAGGGGATCATATGACCGCGTGCCAGTTTCTCTCCCTACAGGCTCGCCTCCGTACCCTTTGGAAAGCCTCGCAGTTTTCCCAGACCGTGCCGCTGGAAGAACAGATCCACCCGTTCCAACCAGGGGACTTCGTCTGGGCCAAAAAGTTTGTTCGTGGTAACACCCTCCAGCCGAGGTTTACTGGACCCCACCAGGTTCTTTTAACAACCCAGACTGCAATGTTCCTGGAAGGACGCAAATCCTGGATCCACCACTCCCACGTCAAGCTAGCCGTAGTGGACCACAGTGACGGACCAGCAGCTCTTGCCACCATTGAGGACACTGCCTCTGACCAGTGGACCAGCTTACCTCTTTCAGACATCAGACTTAAATTGACTCGGAAAAAATGAGAGGACCTTTTATTCTGACAACTGTATGTTTTTTATTATGCCTTTTTAGTTTATTTTCTGCTTATGAAGATAATGCTTTTATTAGTTATTCCCACGAGGTTAAAACTCGTATTTTAGGAAATAGAAGTAATTGCTGGGTATGTACTCAATTTCCAGTAAATGCAGAACAGGGACTCCCCTTCACACCCATTCCCCTGACCACTGCTAATATGACTTGGATGCCACCGGCTAGAGTAAAAGATCCAGTCCAACACAATCTTACATGGGACAAAACAGGAGTGCCAATTAACAGATATCTCAGGGTAACCAATCAGACAGGATCACTGTGTTTTGTTAAAGAAAAGGGGTCAACTTTTGTGGGAACAAGTAAATGCAACATGTATTTTAATGGCACCGCCTTTAGTAAAAATCTTGGCTTCAAGCCTTGCGCATCCCACTTATCCCATATGTGGATCCCTCACCCCGATCCAACTTTTTCATGGGTGGGCAAGCCTTCAGAGTCAGCTTTTAAGAAGCCCTGCTCAGATCACGAGGGTGTCCAACTAATTGCTAAGGGATATACGATTGCCTTCTACAACTGCTCAAGCAGTACTACACTGCCCTTTGAAAACACCACTACCAAATTGTGCCTCTGCAGTTCGCACAACGACCCCTCTGCGTTACCAGGGGAACAGTGGTCCAACGGGTGGTGGGTTACCTCCTACTTTGAGAAATGGAATACCCGAAACGCATTGTATGGAACATACTGGGTGTGCGGACCCAAAGCTTATTACTTTCTCTCCCCTGATTGGGCAGGGTCATGTTATTTAGCGTGGCTAACACCGCCTTCTCGCATCTCCCTCACTCCCCCTCATTTTCCCCACGTTCGTAACATCCGTGAAACCTTCAGAGATATTAATATCCGTGATGGTTTGTCGTGGCAGCGGTGGGTTGGTCTCATTAGCTTGAGGGGTGGTGTCATCCGTCTACAGGGACTACTAGAATCTTTAACCAATGAAACTGCGACCCTATTTGAGAATCAGGCCGGGGAAATGTCCCAGCTGCGCCAGTTAGCTTTGCAAAACCGAATGGCTTTAGACATAATGTTAGCAGCCCAGGGAGCAACTTGCGCCCTCATAAATGAAGAATGCTGTGTTTTTGTAAATGACACCCACTCTGACACTTTTCAACGTACCAAACATCTAAGGGAAATGGCTAAGAACTACTCCTCTGGCCAGCCACCTTATGATTGGTGGGGAGCCTTATGGAATTGGCTGCCTGGATTTGGGTGGGTTAAAAAACTCTTGGTGGGTATTGTTGGGGCCATAGTAATCCTTATAATACTGTGTTGCTGTATTCAGTGTGTCCCCTCCCTCATAGACTCATGTGGGTCAGTTTATTCTTTTCCTACTTCAGCCAAGGGCCTTACTCTCTTCGAGTTGGCCCAGGCTGAAATTGCCAAGCGGCCCTTGGCTCCTTAAAATGGGGTGTAGCTTTTGGTAACTAGTTATCCCAAAGCTACAAATGGAGGAATGTTGAGTCTGAACTTTTGATGAGCTTAAACTTAACCCAGACTTGA
>NW_020681157.1:0-258 GCF_002925995.2 Terrapene triunguis
GCCTCCGGACCCCGAGCCGCCGGAGCAGAGCAGCTGGAGCCGGGTAGAAGTGCCTGGCCGGCGGCTTGGGGTCCGGAGGCAAGGGGGGCTGCCCGAAGCCGGTAGCGCTGGCTCGGGCAGCTCGGCTCTGAAAGTCTGAGAGGGGAGGAGTGGAGCAGAGCAGCCGCGGGAGAGGAAGTGCCCGGCCGGCATTTTCCCGGACATGTTTGGCTTTTCGGCAATTCCCCCCGGACGGGGGTTTGATTGCCGAAAAGCCGG
>NW_020681157.1:358-6069 GCF_002925995.2 Terrapene triunguis
CGGACATGTCCGGGAAAAACCGGACGTATGGTAACCCTACCGGGCAGTCAGATTTTTTCCAAAAGAGCTCATAAATTCAAGGCCAGAAGAGGGACCATTAAGATGCCTTTGTGAACAGGTAGGGTCGTGTAGAAATAATACAGTTTAGACTATTTTTTTGTATTAGCTGGCAAGACTTAATCTGATCACTAGATAATATTGCAACAACTCCAGACAATTACACTTCAGATTATATTTATCTAGTGGCCCCAAAAAGGACAGAGAAGGTTCTTGTGCTGTGACATGCAAACTTTGCAGCATGTTAACTTCTGGGGAAATAGCTGGTTTCTGTATGGTTAATACCTGGAAACTGGCTTCTGTATATTTAGCTTCTGTAATGGCCTGGTAAGATTTTACCCTCAGCTAAGGGAACCTGTTTTTCCCCCTTGGGACTCTAACCTGGTTTTGTTTAATCATATGGGACCACCATTTGAACCTCTAGCCATGTGCTCCTTGCTACACTTTCCATGGAAGGTGATATTCCTAGTTACTATCACTTCTGCCAGAAGGATCTCTGAACTGTTCCCTCACATCTGAACCACTGTACACAGTCTTCTTTAAAAATAAGGTGAAACCTCATCAGAATTTTCTCTCTAAGGTAGTCTCAGATTTTCATATCACTCAATTAACTTATGTGTATTTTAACCAAAACGACACACACATAGGGACAAGCAATGGCTACATGCATGGGATGTGAGATGAGCAGCGGTGTCCCATGTACACAAGAGCAAACAGTTTCGGTGGTCCACCCAACTCTTCATGGCTGTAGTAGACATAATGAAAGGACATCTAATCTTTGCATTGAGACTCTCATCTTGGATAACTTCTTGTATCCACACATCATGATTCTAGCAGAATTTCACCACCAAATAAGGTGTATTGCCTGCTCCACAAGATCGCAAACATCCTCAATGGCATTCCTAGCTCAGATCCCTATTCTGGACATTTGTAAAGCAGCAACCTGGTCATCGCTGCACACTTTCTCCTCCCCAGTACTCAAGAGATGATGCCAAATTTGCTGTAGTACAGTCCATGTGTACATGAACTCCAATCCCTCCATGTATTTAACTGCTTGGGATCCAACAAGAGTGGAATGCACACAAGCAATCACTCCAAGAACAAATGGTTGCTAACCTGTTTAACTGTTGATCTTTGAGGTGTGTTGCATATGTCCACTCCATGACCCCCACCCCTATCCCTCTGCATCGGCCTTCTAGAAAGAAGGAACTGAGGGGGCTTGGGGTCGGCTGGGCCGTTTATACTGGCGCCAGCGGTGCATAACAGCAAAGAGTGCTTGAGCTACTCCAACAGGTACCACTGAGGGGAAAATTTCCAGTAATGGGATATGCACTTACCAAGAGTGAAATTGACTTGTGCAACACATCTTGAACAGTTAGTAACACTCTTTTTATATTTAAAAAAAAAAAAAAGATGGTGATCAGTTCTCCGTGTCCACTCAGGGTAGGACAAGAAGTAACTGACTTAATTTGCAGCAAGGGAGATTCAGATTGGAAAGTTTTTCCTAATCTTTAACTCAAAGGATAGTCAATTATTTGCTCCATTATCTTTCTGGGTACTGATGTTACATTTCTATGATTCTGGCCTGGTGATGCCAGTGTCCAAAACCATAACTCTTCTTTGATTAAAACCTCATGTTTTCAATCCCTGCCCCTCCCCCAAATATAATACATCATCCCCCTAACGTGTACACCTCAGCCCTGAATCTATGCTGGTGTTGTGATGGAATGCTGGCATCTTACTGTGAGGGGAAATCGATGTGTGGCTTCCTTTTCACTTGGAGGAATAAAAAGGTTATCTGAAGATAGTCTGTCACTGTCAGTGGATCTGTCCTGTATGGGCATTAGGGTATGGCTAAGAGGTGTTCTGTCATAACTTCCTTGCTTTTTAGAATTTGCCTTGGTGCGGGATGTCACATCTACCCAACACACACACACATACACACACACACACACACACACAAAGATTTTGTTAATGAAAAATATATTGGAGCAAAATGTTCAGTGACCTTACAAACTAGCTATTAAACATGTCAGGATTTCATATGCACAATCTTATCTGAGGTTTAAGTTGTGTAAACTGACTTTTGAAAATTGGCCCATATTTTTGAGTTTTGCTTGAATAAGGACTACAGGACTAGACACTCTAATGTATAGCGTCATTCACTGCAATTCTCTGTGGGCTGAAATGTTTAAGATACAGCAACATTACACAACACTTTAGATCAAGATGAGAAGAACAATATGGTAACTACAGTGCTGGAATTAGATTATTTTTCTCCTAAGGTGTAAATCATGTCAATATCCATGCAGTAATACAACTACTTTAATGGGCATTGTATACTGAGAACTTATTGTACAGAGATTTAGACTCTAGGCATTCCTTCACTGACTACTCAATCTCAAGATAGGCTTGATGTGGTTAAACATCTTGATATTGTCCCTCTAAATCTATTCTCTCATCCAGTAACTTCCAGTTGAGTGGGCGTTATAACCTTTCATTTAAATGTAGCTCTGCAAAACTTTCTGCGGTTTACTTCTTTTCAACCAAAGGAAATGCAGGGTGTCAACAATACAACTGTACATGTCTACGTGCAGTACCTCAAGCTCCTCAGCTCAGCTGCCTTTTTATAAAGACACCTTAACACTGGTCAGTTCAGTGGAATAGACTTGTTTATGTACTACTACCAAAAGCCTGTGTGGCCATGCATACCTCTGTTACCACTTGTTAACCACTAATATTGCACATTTCTTTGCTGCCTGCCTCTGCTAAGCAACCAGAGCGCTTGCTGCTAGCTGTTCTGCCCAGTCGCTCAAAATGTTTCCATAGAGCTTAAGGTTTTGTTTAAAAATGCACAGTTGCTTCCAGCTATATGCTGTTGTGGGGCTGTTCATTTTAAAGCTTTGGTTTTCAAACTGTTAGGGTGTGTCCTCCTGGGTTACAAGGCAAGCATGAGGACCTGACTGGTTAACAATGCTGAGCCTCCTACTCTACCTCTCGCTGCTGCTGCCAGGCAGGAAGAAGGAGGAGGAATGAAGAACAAATATAGCACCTATATTTAAGAGAGGGGGCAGAAGCAATCCAGGAAACTAAAGGCCCATTAGTTTGACCTCAATTGTATGCGAGGTCTTAGAACAAATTTTGGGAGAGTAATTAAGACAGAGGTAAATGGCAACTGGGATAAAATACAACATGGTTTTACAGAAGGTAGATGTGCCAGACAGCCAGACCAACCTGATCTGTCTTTGAGAAGATAACCACTGTTCTAAACAAAGAAAATGAAGGTGATCTAATCTGCCTGGAGTTCAGTAAAGCATTTGATACAATTCCACATGGGAAATCATTAGTTAAATTGGAGAAGGTGGGGATTAACAGGAAAATCAAAAGGTGGATAATGGAACTGGATAAAGGGTAGACGGCACTGGGTCATAGTGACGGGTGAACTGTCAGGCTGGAGGGAGGTTACTAGTGGAGTTCCTCAAGGATCAGTCTTAAGGCCAATTGTATTTAACATGTTCATTAATGACCTTGGCGCACAAAGTAGGAGTGTGCTCATAAAATTTGCGAACGACACAAAGTGGAAAGGTATTGCCAACATGCAGGGATGGAATATCATAACGAGTTGGGTGACCTTGAAAACTGGAGTAATAGAAATGAGATGAAATTTAATAGTGCAAAGTGCAAGGTCGTGCATTTAGGGACTAGCACCAAGGATAAGATTTCAGTTGGAAGCGACAGAAGAGGAGAAAGACCTGAGCATATTGGTCAATCACAAGATGACTGAGCTGCCAATGTGATGCAGCTATGAAAAAGGCCACTTCAGTCCTTGGATGTGTCAGGCGAGGCATTTCCAGTAGAGATAGGGAACTTGGGAAGTGTTGTTATTGTGCAAGCCACTGACGAGACCTTATCCTGGAGCATTGGGTGCAATTCTAGTCTCCCATGTTTAACAAAGATGATTTCAAACTGGAACAGGTGCAGAGAGAGGCTGCTAGGATGATCAGAGGAATGGAGAAACTCTTACAAGAAGAGACTTAAGGATTTTTGGCTTGTTTAGCCTAATAAAATGAAGGCTGAGGGGAGGTATGATTGCTCTCCAACAGAGGAATTAATTCTGGAACAGCCTTCTAAGGGAAGTAGTGGGCATAGGCACCAGCTTCATCCAGGTCCGGGGGGTGCTCAACCCCAGGCCCTGCCCTCTGCCCCCAAGACCCCCCCCCCACCCCCCCCCTTCCCGCCCCCTTCCCCCCCCCCCCCCCGGGCCCTCCCCTTCCCTGCCCCTTCCCCCCCCCCCCCCCCGGTCACCTGCACGGAATCAGTTCTGGGTCTGGTTCTTTTCAATTTCTTCATCAATGATTTAGATAATGGCATAGAGAGTACCCTTATAAAGTTTGCGGATGATAACAAGCTGGGAAGGGTTGCAAGTGCTTTGGAGGATAGGATGAGAATTCACATTGATCTGGACAAACTTGAGAAATGGTCTGAGGAAAATAGGATGAAATTCAATAAGGACAAATTCAATGTACTCCACTTAGGAAGGAACAATCAGTTGCACACATACAAAACGGGAAATGACTGCCTAGGAAGGAGTACTGCAGAAAGGGATCTACGGGTCATAGTGGACCACAGGCTAAATATGAGTCAACAGTGTGATGCTGTTGCAAAAAAAGCAAACATCATTCTGGGATGTATTAGCAGGAGTGTTGTAATGCAAGACACGAGACGTAATTCTCCCGCTCTACTCCATGCTAATTAGGCCTCAACTAGAGTATTGTGTCCTATTCTGGGCGCCACATTTCAGGAAGGATGTGGACAACTTGGAGAAAGTCCAGCAAAGAGCAACAAAAATGATTAAAGGTCTAGAAAACATGACCTACTAGGAAAGATTGAAAGAACTGGGTTTGTTTAGTCTGGAGAAGAGAAGACTGAGAGGGGACATAACAGTCTTCAAGTACCTGAAAGGTTGTTACAAGGAGGAAGGAGAAACATTATTCTCCTTAACCTCTGAGGATAGGACAAGAAGCAATGGGCTCAAAATGCAGAAAGGGAGGTTTAGGTTGGACATTAGGAAAAACTTCCTAGCTGTCAGGGTGGTTAAGCACTGGAATAAATTGCCTAAGGAGGTTGTGGAGTCTCCATCATTGGATATCTTTAAGGGCAGGTTAGACAAATGTCTGTCAGGGATGGTCTAGATGGTGCTTGGTCCTGCCATGAGTGCAGGGGACTGGACTAGATGACCTTTTGAAGTCCCTTCCAGTCCTATGACTCTATGAGTCTATGCTGCAAAACAGCTGATTATGGTGGGTAGTAGGCACTGGGAGGGAGGGAAAGGAGTTGATTGGCAGGGCCACTGGCCGATGGGAGGCACTGGGGGGCAGGGAGGGGGCTGGCTTGCTGCCAGGGGGCGCTAATTTTATTCCATGGGTTTTCCAGCCCTGGAACACCCATGGAGTCGGCACCTATGGTAGTGGGGGCAAAAAGCCTATCTTGTTTTAAGATTGAGCTTGATATGTTTATGAAGCGGGTGATATGATGAGGTTGCAAATAGCCTATCCATTACTGCAGTTAGCAAATACCTCCAATAGCTGGTGATGGGACACTAGATAGTGTGAAAGTTACTAATGACCCCCCTTAATTCCAGCAGTCATTATGTC
>NW_020681158.1:0-202 GCF_002925995.2 Terrapene triunguis
ACCTCTGCGCCCGTATCCCAGTATCCATTGACCTTCCTCCCATCCACTTCCAGGGGAACAAGGTACTGTCTCCGGAGGGACCGCCCCGCGCCCACCTGTGACGAAGTGAGGGATTTTCTTGTTTTCTGTGGGGTTTCAATGGTTTGCAGGCAGAGGGGGTGGGACTCGGTTTCCCTGGGTGTTACTGGTTTAACGAGGTGAG
>NW_020681158.1:212-6276 GCF_002925995.2 Terrapene triunguis
GGCCAGACCCCGAGAGAGAGTGGACCCCCGAGAAGGGCTGTCTCACTAAAAGGGGCAACCCCCATGGACCGCACAGGGCCTGACCCCGAGAGAGTGGACCCCCGAGAAGGGCTGTCTCACTAAAAGGGGCACCCCCCACGGACCGCACGGGGCCAAGAGTGGGCACGATCTGTGAGTCCGTGACACCACCCTGTAAACCAAAAACCCTGAGTCTGGAGCATCCAGCCCCCCAGAGGGGCTGGCCTGGAGCTCTCCTCCCTCCTTAGCAAGTGGTACTCTGCCAGCCCCCCTTCCCTGGGAGTGCTGCCTCTCGTCTGGCTGGGTCTCTACCCAGTCAACCCTCTGTGGGTTGGGTCCGCTCAGTCTGTCCCTGAGCCTGGGGCACTGGGCCCTTATGTGGCCCCTTTGGCCACAGTGATAGCAGCCCATGTCCCGTGGGTCCCCTCGAGCAGGTCGGATGGACCTGACGCTGGATGTTCCCCTTTGGTGGGGGTTTTCTGTATTTCCCCGCTGGGAGGTCCCATGGTGACTCTCTCTCTGCGTTGTGGTGGGCCTGTTTCTTTGGGACTCCTCCCTGTTATCCCCTGCCCGACTGTTCACAAACTCGTCGGCCAGCTGGCCTGCGTGCTGCGGGTTCTCTGGCTTTTGGTCCATCAACCATCGCCTCAGGTCGGATGGGCACTGCTCATACACGTGCTCCAGTACGAATAGGTCAAGCAGGTCCTCTTTAGTTTGGGCCCCCGCCGTCCACTTGCGGGCATACCCCTGCGCCCGGTTGGCTAGTTGTAGGTATGTGACCTCACGGGTTTTACGCTGACTCCGGAACCTTTTCCGGTACATCTCAGGGGTCAGCCCAAACTCGCGGAGCAGGGCCTTTTTGAACAGTTCGTAGTCCCCTGTCTCCACCCCTTTCAGTCGGCTGTACACCTCCCTGGCTGTGGGGTCCAGTGAGGGCATGAGAAACTGGAGCCTGTCTGCAGGGTCAACCTGGAGCAGCTCGCAGGTATTCTCAAAGGCCGTCAGGAAGGTATCCATGTCCTCCCCCTCCTTACGCTGGGCCAGGAAGCACTTATCAAAGCTCTTTGCAGTCTTGGGTCTCCCCTCGCTCACCGCAGCCGGGGCCCCACTGCTCCTCAGCCTGGCCAGTTCCAGCTCATGCTGACGTTGGTCCCGCTCATGCTGACGTTGTTTCTCCTTCTCTTCCCGCTCCTGCTTCAGTTCTTGCTGCCTTAACTCGAGCTCTTTCAGTCTCATCTCCCATTCATATTCCAGCCGCATCCGCTCCAGGGACGGGGAGCTCCGCCGGGACGATCCCCTGCTGGCCGCCGGGGTCAGGGTGCCCTCGGTATTCGCTGGGCTTCCCCCAACCCCTCCCCTAGGTATAGGTAGGCAGGGTCTCGGGATGTCCTCGGCAGCAGTCTGCTCCCTCCCAGCCATGTCAGGCCCCGGGGCCCCCGCTGCATCCGCCGGGCAGCTTCCCTCAGGGACAGGGCTCGGTTCATCCAAGTGATCCTTCTCCTCCAGCTGGGCAATGAGCTGTTCTTTGGTGGACCTCCCAATGCGCAGCCCCCTCTGCCTGCACAGCTCCACCAGGTCGCTCTTAAGGCGTTTAGCATACATCCTCCTGCTGGCCACTCGCCGGCCTGTGCTCTCCGCTTTCCACCGTTCCTGGGGGACCCCTAGTGTGCCAGCCCTTCTTCAGGTCACCCCCTCTCTGCCAGGGTCGAGCTGCAGACTCCTCCGCCCCGGGACCGCTCGCTGCGACTCCCCGGGGGACCCTGTTACTGCAACAGTCCTTCTCTCTGGTCACACACTCCCAGGGGTTACTCGCCCCCTGAAGCGTCTCTCTCTGACTCTTCAGCCCACCTGGTCCCCGTCGATCCCCCTTCGTTTTACTGCTCCCCAGTCACTTACTGCAGGAAGCGCCGTCCACGGGGTGCAGTAGATCCCACCACTGCCACCAGTTGTCACGGAGTGTGGGGGGGACACAAGGCCCTGCACCCCCGGCTTCCTGCGATTCACTATGGCTCTCAGCCAGCCAGTAAAGCAGAAGGTTTATTTAGATGACAGGAATACAGTCCAAGACAGGTCTTGCAGGCACAGACAACAGGACCCCCTCAGTTAGGTCCATCTTGGGGTCCCAGGGCACCACAGCCCCCTGGGGAGGTCAGAGCCCCTCCCCAGCCATATCACCAGCCAGCTCTGAACTCTCCCTCTAGCCTTTGTTCAGCTTCCCGGGCAAAGGTGTCACCTGGCCTCTAACCCCTTCCTGGGTTCTCATGTTACATGCTCAGGTATTCTCCCTCAGCCAGTCTCCCATCCCCCAATGTAGACCATCCTAGCCACACTCCCCTCTCAGCATTCAAAGACCACAGTAAGAACAGTCCCAGTTCGTCACACCGGCCACTCTTTGACCCTCTCTAAGGATGAACACACCGGGAAAAGGAGCAAACTCGGTGCATGGACAGGAGGAGGAGTTGGAGCATGACATGAGCGAGCCCTTCACAGATGGCAAGTCTGAACAGAGATCATTCCTCGCCTGGGGAGGGAGGAATGCACTCCCCACCCCATGGGCTCAGTCTGCCATCTGGGCACGACTGCCAGGACAGATCATTGCACCGTAACGGGAAGCAAACGCTGATTTCAGGGTAACCGCTGGCAGCCATGAACCCTCGGCTCTGCTCCACCCACCTTCCCAGCTAGGGCAAGTTTCCCAAGCATGCCGCCTCCCACCTGGCAGGGTACGGCCCCTGTGAAAGGCCTCGCTTCTTTCTGCATCCCGCTGACTTGTAGGAATGTTGCATCATGGGGTCCTCCTTCCCCTAAGCTCCGTCCATCTGTCCGTCCATCTCTGGGCTTCTTGGGGCAGCGACGCGCCTTCCTGACCATAAAACATTCTCTTCTTGATTGTCCAAGTGCATTATGGCCCTGCGACATCAGAGGAGAATCCACCACCATCACCCTGGGACAATTGTTCCAGTAGTTAATGCCTCTCACCGTGAAAATATTACTCCTTATTTCCAGGCTGAATTTGTCTCCTTCAGCTTCCAGCCCTTGGACCTGGTTAGACCTGCCTCTGCTCGACTGAAGGGCCAGTTGTTAAATATTTGCTCCCCACGTCAGTACTTACAGACTGGGATCACACCATCCCTACACCTGCTCTTCATTAAGCTAATTGAGCTCCTGGAGTCTCTCACTCGAAGGCAGGGTTTTTAATCCTTCTCATGGCTCTTCTCTGACCCTCTCCGAGTTAATTACTCCTTAGTTCTGGCTGGAACTGTGGGCACCAGAACTGGGCACAGGATTCCAGCCACGTTGCACCTGGGCCAAATACAGAGGTAAAATTGTGACGTTCCCCTCTGGTGTTATCTGGACCGGTGATCTGCTCGGTCACTCCAATCCTTGACTCTGGGAGCCAGCCTTCCCCTGCTCTGCTGTGAGAACCCCCACTCCTGGACTGTTCACGCACAGCCTCCAGCATGTCAGCTGCTCCTTGGATTGTGCAACCGAATGACACTAGCCAACATCTCCGGTCCCAGACACAACCCTGGGAACCTCCGTCTTGCAGTGTCCAGTTTTGCCCACTGGACACTGCAAGCTTATATGAGTTTGTCAATTTAACAAAAAAATTGATATGTACCAAGGGGAGTCTGACACGCTTCAAACCAAACGCACTCCTTCAGTAGAATAAACAAACAGATTTATTAACTACGAAGATAAATTTGAAGTGATTATAAGTCAAAGCACAACAAGTTGGATTTGGTCAAATGAAATAAAAGCAAAACACATTCTAAGATGATCTTAATACTTTCAATGTCCTTACAAACTTGGATGCTTCTCACCACAGGCTGGCTGGTTGCTCTTCAGCCAGGCTCTCCCCTTTGACCAGCACTTCAGTCGCTTGGTGGTGATGTTTGTAGATGTAGGTGGAAGAGAGAGAGAGCATGGCAAACGTCTCTCCCTTTTATCCTGTCCTTTCTTCCCTCTTGGCTTTGCCCCCCCCTTCAGAGTCAGGTGAGCATTACCTCATCGCAGTCCCACACTGACCAAGGGAAGGGGGTGACTCACTCGAGAGTCCAACAGATCCTTTGTTGCTGCCTAGGCCAGCATCCTTTGTTCCTGTGAGGCTGGGCTGGGTTTGTCCCATACATGCCCTAATGAGGTGTGAACTGCCTCTGCTCTTGGAGATTTTATGCCTGGGCTTATTTTAAGCCATGAGGATACATTTTCACCCACAAACTACATACATGAAATTATAACCTATAACATCACTATAACAACCATACTCAGTGCATCATGAGTCTTCCGAAGACACCTGACATGACAAACTTTGCATTGGATACCACACCATCATTTTACAAGGATGAACATGGGGTGCTGGGTGTTCCCATGAGGTACAGAGTGTCACAAAAATCACCTCTCTGCCCCTATTTGACATTCCCCCATTTATGGAGCCCAGGATGGCCTTAGATTCTGCTACGGCTGTGGCTACTGCTACAAATAAAACCACCACCACGAAAAAGGTTAATAATTTATTGCACGGGGGGCCCATTTGAGCAGGTTTGGGTTAAAGTGCTTTGTAGACATGGCCTGGCTGCTGTGCCCAAATATCCTATTGCACTAAACAGAGCAGGTGGGATGGGGCGGCATCCGACATGCCCGCCGCAAGGTGCATGAACTTTTCCTTCACATGGAGGTAATGACACCGGCGTCAGTGGATTATGCCAGATTTACACCGGGGCCAGAGGGGGAAGGGGAGAGGATTAGGCCTGACGCACGTACAGGCCCCTTCCCTCTCCGTCTCCAGCAGCTGCTCTACCAAGCAATTCTGCCCCCTTCTCCCAGGGGTGGAGGCCCTAGCTCCATGGGGCCCGGTGGCTGGACTGGGCTTGGGCTATTCACAGTGCCCCGAACGGGCCCCCCTCGCACCGCCCGGGCAGGGCCGCGACTGGGTTAGGGGCTGCTCACGAGCTTCGGCCTCTGGATGTGCATCTGGGCAGGGGAAAGAGGGGCCGTGAGGTCAAGGAGCAGATGCTGGCCCCAAAGGGGCTCCCCTCCCCCAGCCCCCAGCTCCCCTCCCCCACATCAGACACCTCCCCTCCTCCAGCCCCCTGTACCCTCTCCCCCCGCATCACGCACCTCCCCTACCCCAGCCCCCTCCCTCAGCCCCCTCCACACCCACACCGGGCACCTCCCCTCCTCCAACCCCATATCCCTTCCCCAGGCACCGCCCCTCCCCCCACCCCCCCCACTTGCTCCCCTCCCAGCATGCCGGGTGGAGGAGAAGTGGCGCCACCCAGTGGCTGTTTGATGGCAGCGTCCGCCAGGCCTGGTGCAGAGCCAGGGATGGGGAGTGGCCAGGGTCCAGCGCCAGGGGCACCTACCGGGATGGCGGGGTCCACGGCCGAGAGATGAAGGCTGAAGGTCCCTCTGCTGCCGCTCCCTGTGGATCCAGAAGGGAACCAGAGTCAGAAAGGGGGAGACGGAGGGGGCTGCCCCAGCATCACCTCCCCCACACCTGCCATGAGCTGCACCAGTCTCAGCATCACCCTGGGCCTCGCCAGCCTCACTGGGGCATTGCCTGAGGCTGGAGAGTCCGGCTCACTAGGCTGGGGCGACTGGGCCTTACCGTTGTATGAGACTCCTTCGTTCTTGATGATGACGCCCCCAGAGATGCTCATTTCCTCCTCGTAATCCTCCAGATGCTCAACAGAGCTGTCCAGGCTGTGGGGGAAAGCACCAGCCAGGCCCATGAGTGTCTCAGGGCAGAGAGACACTGGCGCCTGCCTGCCAGAGACTGAACCCCTTGGGGCCACCCCAACAGAAAGATAGAGGATCCTTCTCTGCCCTCCTCTGGCAACTCCTGGCTCCCAGCCCCCCTGCTCTAACCCACCAGCCCCCACTGCCCTCCCAGTGCCGGGGAGAGAACCCAGGAGTCCTGGCTCCCAGCCCCCTGCTCTAACCCACCAGCCCCCACTCCCCTCCTAGAGCCAGGGAGAGAACCCAGGAGTCCTGGTTCCCAGCCCCCCCTGCTCTAACCCACCAGCCCCCACTCCCCTCCCAG
>NW_020681159.1:0-5411 GCF_002925995.2 Terrapene triunguis
TTTCATTCTGAGTAAGTTTGATCCAGATCAAAATATTTCTTTGTTGAACTGAAGCAAATCTTTGTTACAAGTCAACATTAAACTGCATCTACTTATGCTTCTGCAGTGTTTCATGGGAGCTATTGTTTGGGTTTTTCATTCCCCATTTGCTTCTCTGGGGCAGGCTCCTGGCCTAGACTACATCTTTCATGATGCACTGCAGCCTCCCCTTTAACCAAACAATGTGGTGCATCATGGGAGATGTAGTCCAGCCAAGGAACCTTGCCCACAGGCAGATGCAACTGAAAGCTGAACGCTCTCAAGACATTGTTTTGATTTGATTCAGCACACCAAAACACAAATTTCAGTTCAAGATTGTCAAAGTGTTCCAATCAAAAATGTCAAAACACAAAAAAGTCTGGCATTTCCAAATAGGATTTTTTGGAAGTGTTCATTTCATAACTATGTTGATAGTTTTGACTTTTTGCACCACTTCAGTATGAAAACAAATAGTAAAGCATCGGAATTTCCTGTGGATGGAAATTCAGATTTTTGCTCAGCTCTAGAATGCTTAATTGTATCAAAAGCAGAAAAGTGAAGGAGGATGAGGAGGTGTCCTGAGATCTCATCATAAAGTGGTCATTAAGGATCTTAGTGAGAATAAGTTCAGTGGAGTAGAGATGGCAGAAATCAGACCAGAGGGGATCCAGGATGGAGTTGGAGGAGAACCTGAAACAGCAGTTGTAGGCAGTACACTTGAGAACAGAGATGAAGGGAAGACAGGATATAGGGTGCTAGCTGACGAGGCAGGCGGGGTTAAGAGAATGGATTGTTTTAGGAAGGGAGAGTCCAGATAATGTTTTTATTGTGAGTGGGAGGAACTAGAGTCTATATAAAAATATCAAGCAAAAATACTTTACGTACAGGAACTCTGTTTGGGTTTTTGGACTACCCACTCTCCTTCCCCAACTCCCTCAGAAGACTACAGTATAGTAAAATGTCCCTCTAGCTCTGTACGTTACCACTTGCGGTATTAGCAGAGCAATCCCTTTCATATCCTTCAAAGTTTCATCTTATTCACTGAACATGATCAGTGATCCCCCGAGTTCTAATTTATATCCTATTACCGTAGTACAGGGGAATTAAATTAACAGATGCCAAGCCAATTGCCCAAGAAGTTTTACCAAAGTAGTCTTTGAAATTTAGTATGAGTGGAACATGTATGCAAAGGGGGAAAAAATAGTGATATTAAGATCTCTTTTAAAAGCTGTAGCAGGTTAACAAATTCATGTATTCCACTCTAGTTTGGCAGTAGCTTAGGTCCCGAAACACAAAGTATTTGTTCTTCTTGTGAGTGAAAATTGGTAAAAATATACATTTTAAAGCAAGCTATGCACCTAAATCCAAATTTCCCCCGTTCATAAAAATCTTAAACCTAGATGAAAAATATCCCTCAACTTCCAGCTGTGTTTCTCATGAGAGCACAGGTCTCAGAAAGAAAAGATCAGAGCTAAACTGAGATCCTCTCTCATTCAAAATTGGAACAGCTTGATTTTGATTTTTTTTTTTTTAAATGCCAACAGACACTCTCGCTCCAAGCAGAAACTGTATTTTAAATTCACATCTGAGTTTTGCTTTTTATCATACACTTTAAATTATTGATATTTACAGGAACAGATTCCTGAGCAATATGAAAGACCACTAGTGAAGTAGGAATGCTACTGTAACTCAAAAGACTGGAGGATAAACTAGAAGTTCCTACATTTGTTTTTGAAAACATCATATGCCCATGGAGAACTCCCACTTTATTCCCTGAATTATTAAATGCACTTAATCAAGAATAATACAATAAATGCATCCCTTGGAAAAGAAAGTGGAATATTGATGATGGGAGCTTCACTGATGCAATGGCCAGTGAGCTGGCCCATAGGCTTACGTGAGTGGGGAAACTGAGGCAGAAGCCAGGTCTGATGCCAGGTATAGGGTGATCTTTTTCACAATATATTTGAGTTTCACTTTGTGTTTTGGGTTCAAACGAATTTTCAAAGCAAATCTGATACTGAATTGTTTTAACATCGGTGTGTGTCAAAACCACACAAAACTGTGGGTGCAGTCACACTAGGGGAAAAAAAATTTTGGTGGGCTTTAACCACATGTTATCTGAACTCACATGGCTTCAATGCAAAACCCCACAGCTAAGAACCCACTGTTCCCCAAACTAGTTTACTGAGACAGCCTAAGTGACTTTTCCTCATCCAAGCTGCATTCTCCACCACTGTACAGATCAGAAGGAAAGGCAACGCATATCACAAGACTCCAGTCACACTGCTTTATATTATGGAGTTCAGGCTTAACTTGAAGACTAATACAGAGCATATGTAAGAGATATAAACGGCCAGGACAAACTAAATAGAAAGGACATGACAATAGAAGTGAGCCACTAAAGAAGATTTTTTTTTTTTAATAAAATTACAATTTACACTAGAAGTCAGGAAATCCCATTAAGAGAGGCATTTATGATAATAAATGCTTCAGTGGTTGCCACTATTAACATCATTATAAGAGTTAATTATCTGTATACATCATATTCACTGAAGGTTTTGCTATCTCTAAAACAGGGCCCCATCCATGAAGTTGAGGTCCAGATCCAAAATTCCTCGAGTGCTGAGCAGCCACCCTCTGAGCGTACGTCTACTAGCAACTAGACACCCATGGCTGGCCTGGCCTGCTAGCCGACTCAGGCTCAGGCTGTGGGGCTGTTTCATTGCTGTGTAGGCTTCCAGGCTTGGGATGGAGCCCAGACTCTAGGACCCTGCGTGGTGGGAGAGTCCCAGAGCTTGGGCTCCAGCCCGAGTCCAGAAGTCTACACAGCAATGAAACAACCCCACGAGCCCAAGTGAGCTGGCACAGGCTAGCTGCAGGTTTTTCTTTGCTGTGAAGACATACCCAGGTGTCAATAACAACCATCATTAATGTCATTTCAGCAACATCCTTGTTCTCCAAAGGCAAGTGTAAGTTACCCTCCTCCCCCTTCTCAAAAGAGCCACTGTCCTGAATGGACCTGTAGAATAGTTTTGTCAGAAGCTCCAGAAGAGGCCACGAGTATTTCTCTGACATTCAGAGGAAAGGTTGTTGCAGCTTTTCTTGATATGAGCAGATGCAGCCTTTGAACTATCCTTTTGATCTTTGCTTCACTGTAGCACATAGGGTGACCAGATGAGATGAAGAAAATATTGGGACACGGGGGGGCGGGGGTGGGGGGGTTGAAGAGAAACACACACACACACACACACACACGGCCGAGAGCAAGTAAAAAAAAAAGCCGGCACAAAATAATCAGGACAAAAGTTGCATCCCGACCAGAGATCAGTCGGGACGCGGACAGACAGCTCAAAAATCAGGACGGTCCCGATTTTATCGGGATGTCTGCTCAGCCTAGTAGCACAGAAAGCTATTGATAGTTACCAAGTTAGTTTCCTGAGCAATATGAAGAATAGAAGAATGGTCTGATTTAGTATGGCCAATGGTCCATCCAGTCCAGTATCCTGTCTTCCAACAGTGGCTGATGCCAGTTACTTCAGAAGGAATGAGGGAAGAAGATGAAGAGAAATTGATAGGTGTGTGAGGAGCTTCAGGGAAGGAAAAGGCTGCCTTGACTAAAACACTGGCCACAGTCTATGCCTAAATGCTGTGGGGGAGGGGAGGAAAGTTTTATTTTTATATATATAAAAAATACACACACACACACACACACACCCAAATTAGACAGATTTCAATAATCAAACAATATAAATATATAATAACTGGAGTCTACTTTCCTGTATTGGTTTCATTTTACAATGCAGATAAAAGAAATGGTGTGTTTTGTTTTAGCGAAGACACAAATAATGCTAACATCTTGAGGCGATGTATTCACAATCAAATGCTTTCTGACATCTCATTTGTCTATTTTACCATAAAATTGACTTTTGCATGATTAATTATGAAAAATAAACCTAAAATGCTTTTATGCATCTTTACTTCGCAGCCAAGGTCAAACTTTGTTTTGCAATCCAGAAAGGTGCTACCAATAAATTAACATCTCCAAAGATCTTTTGCAAGTAACTTTGAATTGGGGGGCTTTTCTAGGAGTTTATGAAGCTATGCCTTCTATTATGTCATTGCAAGCTTATGGTCACATCCAGTCTACATGCCTCATTTTATAATCGCAATAGCATATAAAAGCTTGTGAGGGGATCAGCTCACCGCCAGCACCAACTTGTGATTGGTGCTCTCTCTCTCGCTCCTCTCCTCTCCTCCCCTCACTGATTGCTTGGCCTCTGCAGTGGCCGGCCTCTTCCTGTGACTTGGCCCTCTGGCCAGGTCCATAGGTGCAGGAACTAGGGGTGTGGGGGTGCTGTAGCACCCCCAGGTTTTGCACAGGGCCCCAGCTGCTGCCCCCCTTACCCCTATCTGGGTCTCCCCCTCCCGGAGACATGGCCCTGCTCCCAGCCCCAACTCTGGAGGGGGGCACAGAGAGGGGTAAGGTGACTGGCTTTCAGCACCCCCACTATAAAAAAAAAAGGTGTTCCAGTGCTACTAGTCAGGTCATTTAAAAAAATCTCCCCCTCCAGGGTAGTTTGTAAACAAGAAGCAAGGGGAGGTAACAATACACCAAGTTAATAAGACAGCAAGGAATGATTCCCTTTCAGGGTGATTCAGGATCAGGCTCTCCCTTCCCTCAGGCAGTGGTTGTCAAGAAAGCTCCTGCATTTCTTTAGGAGTTGAGGGTTGGAGATCTGTTCCCTTTCTTGGTCTCCCCTCCAGTGAGCTGTTTTGCTCCCTTTTCTACTCCTGGGGGAATTCTGTGTCAAAAAATTAAAAATTCTATGCACAATATTTTAAAATTCTGCAAAAAACTCTGAATATTTTGTCAAAATCATACAATATAATCATGCCAGTTTCAATTATATTAGTAATTTATTTCAAAATATCTGTCAGCAAGTATGTCTAACAATACAGACAACAAAAAGACTCAGGATTTTTTTTTGGACAAATAGATTCCTTACAAGGCATATTAATACAGAACACTGAGTAATTCATTTAAACTACAATACAGAATTGTATTTCCTGCATCCCTCAGAAGCAGTGCAAAGGCTTGGAAGAGTCAGGGGTAACCGAGGAGCTGAGGGAGAGGGAAGTAATTGCTGGGAAGTAACTTGGGAGTGAACCCGAAGGGTTGTTGGGTGCAGGTGGGAGAAGTATGGAACAGGGGTTTGGGTGCAGGGGGAGGAGGGTTTGTTAGGAATTTGGGGAGCCTCACCCATGCAGACCCTGGCTGACCCCTAGCCTCTCCCATTCAGTCAGGCACATCAGCCCCTGTGCCCCTGCACCCCCACTCAGCATCCCCTCCCCATGTGTCCCTGCACCCTATTCAGCCACCCCTCCTTCCC
>NW_020681160.1:0-284 GCF_002925995.2 Terrapene triunguis
CGGGGGGGGGGGGAGCTGTGACATGGGGGGGCAGCCCCAGACTCCCCCAACCCAGGACTCTTGGGGGGCTGGATGCCCTCGGGGTGTGTGTGCACATAAGGAGCCCACTGAGCCCGGGGGGGGTGCCTGGTGATGGGGGGGCTGTCCAACCTCTCAGTCACACCCCTCTCACCTAGTTCCTGACCCTCCCCACACTCTTCTCAGCCCCCCCCCCCTTCAACTCTCAGGGAGGGTCAGGAGGGTCCCTGGAACTTGGAGGATTCTGAGCGGCGGAGGGGGGGGGG
>NW_020681160.1:384-1049 GCF_002925995.2 Terrapene triunguis
GGGGGGGGGGCCTGAAGTATTCGGGGGGGGGGGTTGGTGTCATCTTGGCCCTCCCTCAACCCTGTGGCACTGGGGTGTTTTGGGGGGTGGTGTCATTTTCTCCTGGCCCCTCCCCCGTCCAGAAGGGGGGGTAGGTGTTTTGGGGGTGTCACTTTCTCCTGGCCCCTCCCCCATCCAGAAGGGGGGGTAGGTGTTTGGGGGGGGTCACTTTCTCCTGGCCCCTCCCAGCCGCATCTCCCGGCCGGGGGGTGGGGGCGGGCGGGGATTGGCGGGCTGGGGAATTAAGGGGCTGGCCCCACGTTCCCGCCCCCCCCCCACGCCCTCGCCCTCCCCTCAGCGCCCTGCGCTGCCCGAGAACTGCGGAGCCAACTTTCTGCTGCCTCCGCCGGCGCCGCTGCCGGCTCGGCCCCCCCGGCCCCCCCCCGGTCTGACCGCCCCCCCCGGGCCCCCAGCTCGCCCTGCCCCGCTCCCGATGCTGGCGGAGGGTTTCTCCCTCCACCATGAAGCTGCTGCGCTGGCTGCCCGCGATCTTCAGTCACTGGCTGCTGCTGAAGGTATGGACCGGCCGGGGGGGCTCTGGCGGGGGGGCGCAGAGGGGCTGGGGGGGGGCACGTTGCTGCGGGGGGGCGGCGGTAGCAGAAATATCCTGTGGAAAAGTGAAGTTG
>NW_020681161.1:0-318 GCF_002925995.2 Terrapene triunguis
GGGGGGAGTGGAGTGTGTGTGTGTGTGTGTGTTGGGTGAGAGTATGTATGGGTGTGTTGGGGAGTGGGGGAGGAGTGTGAGTGTGTGGGTGGAAGTTTATGGGGCGCAGTGGAGGTGAGTTTGTGGGTCGGGGGTGGGGGTGGAAGTTTGTGGGGGCAGTGGAGGTGAGTGTGTGGGTGTGGGTGGGGGTGGAAGTTTGTGGAGGGCAGTGGAGGTGAGTGTGTGGGTGGGGGTGTGTGTGTGTGGAACTTTGTGGGGGCAGTGGAGGTGAGTGTGTGGGTGGTGGTGTGTGTTAGTGGAAGTTTGTGGGGGCAGTGG
>NW_020681161.1:418-1388 GCF_002925995.2 Terrapene triunguis
GTGGAAGTTTGTGGGGCCAGTGGAAGTGAGTGTGTGTGTTGGGGGAGTGTGTGGGTGGAAGTTTGTGGGGAGCACTGGAGGTGAGTGTGTGGGTGGGGTGGCCGTGGGTGGAAGTTTGTGGGGGCAGTGGAGGTGAGTGTGTGGGTGAGGGTGGGCGTGGGTGGAAGTTTGTGGGGGCAGTGGAGGTGAGTGTGTGGGTGGGGTGGGCATGGGTGGAAGTTTGTGGGGGCAGTGGAGGTGAGTGTGTGGCTGGGGGGGGTGTGGGTGGAAGTTTGTGGGCGCAGTGGAGGTGAGTGTGACTGTGTGTGTTGGGGCAGTCAGGAACCGGGGGAGCTGGAGCTGCCTGAGCAGGGCAGAGCTGAGGGGAGAGGAGCAGCCCAGGGAGGCGCATGGGGGGCAGAGCAGCAGCAGCCATGTGGGGGTAGAGTGGGGCTGGGGCTCGAGCCCTCTGGAGCCAGGTGCGGGGAGCAGCTGGGCAGAGTGAGGGGGTCCCTGGGCAGCGGGCCCAGCACAGGGAGACCCCACCAGTCAAGAGGCCTTGCAGGCCACACTGGGAGGGGTATTGTAACCCCCGCGGGGGGGGAGGAGCCCTGCCACCTAGACCCTGAGGGCGTGTGGCCACCGCCAGAGCGAGTGTCCGACCCGCGGCGTCCCTGCAGCACAGCCAGGGCCTGGCCAGGGGCCTGGGACGTGTGAGGAACAGACTGTGAACTGCCCTGACATTCCAGCCACAGCTGTTTGGAGTCCCCCGTGCCACAGAGCGGGGTGACGGCTTTTCCTTTCACCTTCCCCAGTTTCTCCTTGTTTTTAATGACTTGCTGTTTAATAACTTGTGTTTGCTTTGAACTATATGCGATGATCAATGGGTCAGGGAAGTGTCCGGAGCAGAGAGAGTACCCCGGAGTGGAGACACCCGAGCCCTATCCTAAGTACAACAACCAGATTGGGGGTCGAGCCCCAGGAATCCTGG
>NW_020681162.1:0-453 GCF_002925995.2 Terrapene triunguis
GGGGGGGGCAGGAGACTGGGGGGGATTGGCACAAGCCCTTTAAAAGGGCTACGGGTAGGGTTTTAAAATTAGGAAGGCTGGGGGGGAAAAATCACGTTCCCTGACCGGGAATCGAACCCGGGCCGCGGCGGTGAGAGCGCCGAATCCTAACCACTAGACCACCAGGGAGCTCTGAGTGATACCGCTCAGGCAGCCTTAACTTCCTATCATTGTTTCACTTTCATTTTCATAGTCAATGCATTATGAGAGAGAGAAAGTAGGTGAGGTCATATATTTTATTTGCCCAACTTCTGTTGGTGAAAGAGAGAGGCTTTGGGGCTCACACAGAGCCTTTCTTCAGGGCCTGCTCCAAGGCTTGTTTCTCTCAGCAACAGAAGCTGCACCAAGAAAAGATATGACCTCACCCACTTTCTCTCTCTCATAATGCATTGACTATGAAAATGAAAGTGAAAC
>NW_020681162.1:553-1130 GCF_002925995.2 Terrapene triunguis
CCCCCCCCCCCGCGCTGTGCTGCAGCGTCAGACCCTCCCCCTCAGCAGCATCAGCTCCATCTTGGCCTCCAGCCGCCCAGCCAGCCCTGGGTGCGTACGAGGCTCTGAGGCGCCACAGACCTGGGGGGTGGGGGGGGGGCGGCGGGGCGAACGGACCGACCCCCCCCTTCCCCGACCCTCCCTTACCTCAGCGGGCCGGTGGGTGGGCAGCACCAGGGACGGGATGTCGCCGGGCGAGGGGGGCGGAGGCGGCTCTCCCGGGGGGTGGGAGGCGGCGGCTCCTCCTCACAAGCCGGCCCGGGCTCCGGCGGCGGCGGCGTCTCCTCAGCAGCCGCCAAGCGCCACAAGCGAGCGGGACAAGGAGCGAAGGGGGAGGGGAGGAGCCGGGCAGAGGGAGGCTGCGTGCGCGCCCCCACACGCGCCCTCGCCGTTCCGCGGGGACGAGCGCGCCGGCCGCGAGCGCGCAACGTTCCCGCGGGGCGGGGTGTGGTTGGCCTGGGGGCGGGGGCGCGCGCAGGAGGGAGGCCCCGTGCACGCGCGCTGTCATCCCCCGCGCCGGGAAAGGGGCGGGCTGTCA
>NW_020681163.1:0-496 GCF_002925995.2 Terrapene triunguis
CTCTGGCTCTGCCTGCTCCCCTGAGCGCGCAGCCGCCCCGCTTCTCCGCCCCGCCCCCGGCTTGCCTCGAATCAGCTGTTCGGCGGCAAGCCTGGGAGGGAGGGAGCGAGAAGCGGAGCGGAGTGGCGCGCTCAAGGCAGCAGGCAGAGGCGGAGCAGAGGTGAGCTGGGGGGGAGCGGTTCCCCTGTGCCCCCCCCGTTACCTGCTGCGGGCAGCCCTCCCCGCGCCCCCCTGCCCCAGCTCACCTCTGTTCTGCCACCTCCCCTGAGCGCTCCGCTTCTTCCCCCTCCCTCCATCCCTCCCAGGCTTGCCGCACAAAAGTCTGGGAGGGAGGGGGGTGGAGGGGAAAAGCGGCGCGCCCGGGGGAGGAGACGGGGCCTGGGATTTGGGAATGGGGGCGGAGAAGGGGCGGAGCCGGGAGCAAGGGGGGGCGCGAGCACCCATTGGCGCCGGCTACAGTCGGTGCCTATGCCCCACGCAGCGCTGCCGGCGTGCT
>NW_020681163.1:596-1034 GCF_002925995.2 Terrapene triunguis
CCCCAGCTCACCTCCGCTCTGGCTCTGCCTGCTCCCCTGAGCGCGCAGCCACCCCGCTTCTCCGCCCCGCCCCCGGCTTGCCTCGAATCAGCTGTTCGGCGGCAAGCCTGGGAGGGAGGGGGCGAGAAGCGGAGCGGAGTGGCACGCTCAAGGCAGCAGGCAGAGGCGGAGCGGAGGTGAGCTGGGGCGGGGAGCGGTTCCCCTGTGCCCCCCCCGTTACCTGCTGCGGGCAGCCCTCCCCGCACCCCCTGCCCCAGCTCACCTCTGTTCTGCCACCTCCCCTGAGCGCTCCGCTTCTCCCCCCCTCCCTCCCTCCCTCCCAGGCTTGCCGCACAAAAGTCTGGGAGGGAAGGGGGTGGAGGGGAAAAGCGGCGTGCCCGGGGGAGGAGATGGGGCCTGGGATTTGGGAATGGGGGCGGAGAAGGGGCGGAGCCGGGA
>NW_020681164.1:0-301 GCF_002925995.2 Terrapene triunguis
GATAAGTGTCACATTACTCTGGCTCATTGCTGAAACTGGCTTTCAAAGCTTCACAGAGATGCAGAGCCCCTCAATGTGCTCTTCTTATTGCCCTTGTTTCTGGCTGCTCAAAATTGGCTGCCAGGCAATCTACCTCAACCCCCCACCACGGCGGAAACTTTTCTCCCTTTGTTTCAAGATAGGAGCACACATCAGGCAGCAATAAGAATGGGAATATTGCTTTCACTGAGGTCTAATCTAGCAAGCAAACAACGCTAGCGACCTTTTAAACATCCAAAGGCACATTCCACCACCATTCTGC
>NW_020681164.1:401-4153 GCF_002925995.2 Terrapene triunguis
GGCCGAGGGACTTACTGGCCGCCGCTTCCAGCAGCTCCCATTGGCCCAGAGCAGCGATCCGCGGCCAGTGGGAGCCGCGATCGGCGGACCTGTGGACGGGGCAGGTAAACAAACCGGCCCGGCCCGCCAGGGGCTTTCCCTACACAAGTGGCGACCCCTGTTTGAGAAACCCTGTTGTAGTGCATCTGTAAGCAAGCTTTCCTTGTTTCTCCCCACACAGTGTTATCAGCCCTTTTGCTCCAGGTTATCTTACTTTTCTTTGTTGTCTCTGTGTGTTTGTGTGCATAATAAAACTTAAGGGATTGAGGAAAAAAGGCTCTATATTCATTCCACACAAGGTGGTTGGTGGGGGTGGAGTTTACAGGGGAGAAAATGCAATAGAGGGGACAGTTTGGTAAGGAAGAACATAGATAAGTGTCACATTACTCTGGCTCATTGCTGAAACTGGCTTTCAAAACCTCATGGAGAGCAGAGCCCCTTGATGTGCTCTTCTTATTGCCCTGGTGTCTGGTTGCTCAAAATTGGCTGCCAGGCGATCTGCCTCAACCCCCCACCCTGGCAGAAACTTTTCTCCCTTTGTTTCAAAGATATTATGGAGCACAGAAGGTAGCAATAACAATGCAGATATTGCTTTCACTGAGGTCTAATCTAGTAAACAAACCTAGTGCCAGCAACCTTTATCAGGGGATAGCCGTGTTTGTCTGTATCCACAAAAACAACAAGGAGTCTGAAGAAGTGAGTTTTTTTACTCACGAAAGCTTATGCCCAAATAAATCTGTTAGGGTATGTCTACACTACGGGATTAATCCGAATTTACAGAATTCAATTTTTGGCAACTGATTGTATAAAGTCGAGTGTATGCGGCCACACTAAGCACATTAATTTGGCGGTGTGCGTCCATGTACCGAGGCTAGCGTCGACTTCCGGAGCGTTGCACTGTGGGTAGCTATCCCATAGCTATCCCATAGTACCCGCAGTCTCCTCCGCCCATTGGAATTCTGGGTTGAGATCCCAATGCCTGATGGGGCAAAAAACATTGTCGTGGGTGGTTCTGGGTACATCCTCTCCCTCCCTCCGGGAAAGCAACAGCAGACAACCTTTTCACGCCTTTTTCCTGGGTGAACAGTGCAGACAAGCATACCGCGGCAAGCATGGAGCCCGCTCAGCTCAAGACAGCAGTCATGAACATTGTAAACACCTCGCGCGTTATCGTGCAGTTTATGCTGAACCAGAACCTGCAAAACCAGGCGACGAGGAGTAGTTCTGCTAGCACGGAATCCTCTCCCCATATAGTGATCAGATCCAGTACCTCCCGTACGGTCCATGCTGGTGCTCTTTTTCGATTCTCGGACTGCATGGTTACCTGTGCTGATGAGCTCTGCATGGTCGCCTGTGCTCTCCACGCTGGGCAAACAGGAAATGAAATTCAAAAGTTCGCAGGGCTTTTCCTGTCTACCTGGCCAGTGCATCCGAGTTCAGATTGCTGTCCAGAGCGGTCACAATGGTGCACTGTGGGATAGCTCCCGGAGGCCAATACCGTCGAATTGCGGCCACACTAACCCTAATTCGAAATGGCAATACCGATTTCAGCACTACTCCCCTCGTCGGGGAGGAGTACAGATATCGATATTAAGAGCCCTTTATATTGAAGTAAAGGGCTTCGTTGTGTGGACGGGTGCAGGGTTAATTTGGTTTAATGCTGCTAAATTCGAGATAAACTCGTAGTGTAGACCAGGCCTTAGTCTTTACGGTGCCACCGGACTCCTAGCAACCTTTTAAACGTTGTGACAAAGTTCCTCCTCTATCTTGGTGGGTCCTGCGCTTATTGGCGGATTTTCTTGCCTCAGAGATTCACCATGTGGGTTGGGGAACAGCCCAGAGACCTTCCCCTCTGGAAGAACCCACAGTCCAGGTCAATTGGGAGGTTTGGGGGGAACCTGGGCCCGCCCTCTACTCCGGGTTCCAGCCCAGGGCCCTGTGGACTGCAGCTGTCTATAGTGCCTCCTGTAACAGCTGCATGACAGCTACAACTCCATGGGCTACTTCCCCATGGCCTCCTCCAAACACCTTCCTTATTCTCACCACAGGACCTTCCTCCTGGTGTCTGATAACGCTTGTGCTCCTCAGTCCTCCAGCAGCACACCCTCTCACTCTCAGCTCCTTGTGCCTCTTGCTCCCAGCTCCTCACACTCGCACCACAAATTGAAGTGAGCTCCTTTTAAAACCCAGGTGCCCTGATTAGCCTGCCTTAATTGATTCTAGCAGCTTCTTCTTAATTGGCTCCAGGTGTCCTAATTAGTCTGCCTTCCTTAACTGGTTCTAGCAGGTTCCTGATTACTCTAGTGCAGCCCCTTCTCTGGTCACTCAGGGAACAGAAAACTACTCATCCAGTGACCAGTATATTTGCCCTCTACCAGACTCCTGTACCCCACTGGTCTGGGTCTGTCACAACATCCAAAGGCACTTTCCACCATCATTCTGCACTTGCTCGCCTATGGTTGAACCGGTCCTTACTGCTGTCCAGGCTGCCGATGTACAGCTTCATGAGCCATGGGAGCCCTGAAAACTTGGATCACAACAGATCCCACAGTAGATTTACCCACTCAAAATTGATGCCCCACTGACCGGTAGCAGTTTAGCATTGCAAGCTTCAGCAGAGCTATCACCACTCGTTTCTCCACTGTCAGAGCAGTGCTCATTTTAGTATTGCTGCGCTTCAGGCCTGGGGAAAGTTCTTCACGCAGTTCCTGGAAACTGGCCTTACGCATTCAAAAGTTCTGCAGCCACTGCTCATCATCCCATAGCTGCATAACGATGTGGTCCCACCAGTCAATGCTTGTTTCCTGGGCCCAGAAACAGTGCTCTACCATGCCAAGGTGATGTGTGACTGTCACCAGGAACTGCGAATTGCTCTGCTCTATGTCTTCCAGCAGGGCTGCTAGAGTGGCATTGCATTGTTCCACGCAGCAGCTCCAGTATTGGCTGTGTAAATACTGCAAGATAAGGCGTGAGGTGTTTGTAATGCTAACAACAGTGTACAACCGAGCGGGGTCCATGCTTATCGTGCTATGGCATCAGCGCGGGTAACCCAGGCTTACGAAAAAAGGCACAAAAAAGGCTTGGTTTGTTTGATGTTGATTCCAGGGAGTGAGGGAGGTAAGTGCATCATGGGAGGCTAGTGCCATGTTCCCATAACCACCTGCATCAATGTTTTGGTCCCATAAGGCATTGCAAGCCCAACCCAAAATTCCACTTGGCTACGTGCACTGTGGGATAGCTATCCACAGTGCAGTGCTCCGTGTGTCGATGCAAGCCCTGTTAGTAAGGATGCACTCCACCAACACAATGAACATAGTGTGGACACACAAGATTGACTTGCTTAAATCAGCGGCTTGATGTCGACTTACATAAAGTTGACTTAACTTTGTAGTGTAGACATGGCCTTAGCTTACTCAGCCTCAAATCACTTATGCGTCCCACAAAATATTATGCTGTGAAGATGCATTTTCCACATGGTGATGTTTTCATACAAAACAAGGACATTGTGCAAAAATAGGATTATTTTTTTGTTGACATGCACTAGGAGAAATACCACAATATCACACTATGCCAGTTGAAAAAGTGGCAAGCCTATGTAAGACCCAAATTTGTCTTCATCCCTCACAAACTTGTAGATGCTTGTACACTAATTTTAGGCTTGATATCCTGTATAGGTTTCAGAGACTAGAGGATGACGTGATCTCCAACACTTA
>NW_020681165.1:0-285 GCF_002925995.2 Terrapene triunguis
AAATCACAGATAGTGTTGGACGTTCGGTTCCACACTGGCTGTGATTTCTTCCTGGAGTTCTAGGAGAAAACAGAGTTAATAAGACACATGTATCTTTAGACATACTACTGATTATATAAAAACTAACAATATGTTTCATTCGAAGAACAATTGTTAACCAGTTAACTCTGGGAAACTTTCCCGGGAGAGTGCATCAGCCACTTTGTTAGAAGCTCCCGAAATGTGTTGTATTTCAAAATCAAAATCTTGGAGAGCTAAACTCCACCGAAGAAGTTTTTTGTTATT
>NW_020681165.1:385-1189 GCF_002925995.2 Terrapene triunguis
AAGCCACTGTAGCGCAGCATGGTCTGTTTGTAGTTGGAAACGCCGTCCCCAAACATATGGGCGTAGCTTTTCCAGCGCGTACACAATGGCGTAGCATTCCTTTTCGCTGATTGACCAGTGGCTTTCCCTCTCAGACAGTTTTTTGCTGAGAAACACGACAGGATGGAATTCTTGATCCGGTCCTTCCTGCATTAAAACTGCTCCCACGCCTCGCTCGGACGCATCTGTGGTTACTAGGAACGGTTTGTCAAAGTCTGGGGCCCTTAGCACAGGGTTAGACATGAGTGTTGCCTTAAGCTGGTTAAAGGCCTTTTGACACTTATCAGTCCACTGAACTGCATTTGGCTGTTTTTTTCTGGTTAGGTCTGTCAGCGGGGCGGCGATTTGGCTGTAGTGTGGTACAAATCGCCTATAATATCCGGCCAAGCCTAAGAAGGATTGGACCTGTTTCTTTGACTTTGGAACCGGCCACTTTTGGATAGCATCCACTTTGGCCTGTAGGGGATTTATAGTTCCTTGACCCACCTGGTGCCCCAGGTACGTCACTCTGTTTTGGCCTATTTGACACTTTTTAGCCTTAACAGTTAGTCCTGCCTGTCGGATGCGCTCGAAGACTTTTTCCAGGTGCTCCAGGTGTTCTGTCCATGAATCAGAAAAAATGGCCACATCATCGAGGTAGGCAACTGCAGATTCTCCCAATCCCGCTAGGAGACCATCTACAAGTCTTTGGAAGGTGGCGGGTGCATTTCGCAACCCGAAAGGGAGTACATTGAATTCATACACCCCTGCCTGGGTGACGAAGGC
>NW_020681165.1:1289-1582 GCF_002925995.2 Terrapene triunguis
GACCTTTCCTTAGCGGGTTCATCTAGTGGTACTTGCCAGTACCCTTTGGTTAAGTCTAAAGTAGAGATGAATTGGGCATGTCCCAATTTTTCCAATAGCTCATCTGTGCGTGGCATTGGATAGTTGTCAGGACGAGTTACAGCATTTAGCTTACGGTAGTCCACGCAAAAGCGTATTTCCCCATCTGGTTTGGGAACTAGAACCACTGGAGATGCCCATGCACTGGTAGAGGGGCGGATTATACCCATCTGTAGCATGTCCTGGATCTCCCTTTGTATAGCCGCTTGGGCATG
>NW_020681165.1:1682-1955 GCF_002925995.2 Terrapene triunguis
CGCTGCAGACGTCCCAGGGTCGTGGAGAGGTGCACCTCTTCCACGCCACCATTCCTTTTTCCTTCGTAGTAGACACCTGCAGGCCACCCCGCGTCATCTGTTTCCTGGGCTGTAAACTGGCAAACGTTTAATTCTCTGGAATAAAAGGGCTTAAGAGAATTAACATGGTATACCTTAGGCTTTATGCTGGAGGTGGGAGAGGCTATGAGATAGTTAACAGCTCCTAGGCGCTCCTGGACCGTGAATGGTCCTTCCCACGATGCTTCCATTTTA
>NW_020681165.1:2055-2123 GCF_002925995.2 Terrapene triunguis
TGGTATGATAAACATTCCAGAGAATGGTCCTTCCCACGACGCTTCCATTTTATGGGCCTGGAGCGCCT
>NW_020681166.1:0-530 GCF_002925995.2 Terrapene triunguis
AACAGCCAGGCAAGGCGTGTTAGTTTTCCTTTGTTTTCTCAACTTGTAAATGTACCTTTTACTAGAGTGTTTATCTCTGTTTACTGTATTTTGAACATGAGGTTGGAGGGGAGTCCTCTGAGCTCTTTAAGTTTGATTACCCTGTAAAGTTATTTTCCCTCCTGATTTTACAGAGATGATTTTTACCTTTTTCTTTAATTAAAAGCCTTCTTTTTAAGAACCTGATTGATTTTTCCTTGTTTTGAGATCCAAGGGGGTTGGATCTGTATTCACCAGGAGTTGGTGGAAGGAAGGAGGGGGGGATGGTTAATTTCTCCTTGTTTTAAGATCCAAGGGGTTTGGATCTGTATTCACCAGGGAATTGGTGAAAGGTTTCTCAAGGCTTCCCAGGGAAGGGAATTAGCTTTGGGAATGGTGGCAGCGGACCAGATCTAAGCTGGTAGTTAAGCTTAGAAGTCTTCATGCAGGCCCCCACATTTGTACCCTAAAGTTCAAAGTGGGGAAGCAGCCTTGACATGGTGGCATAGCGG
>NW_020681166.1:630-1486 GCF_002925995.2 Terrapene triunguis
TACATCCTCGGGAGTAGCTAGTTAGAAAGTCTCTGTTAACTCAGCAGCAGCCTGAGCTGAGTGCATCCCAGTTTCAGTGAACTGCATAGGGGTGTGACCCAGCACAAGAACACAGGAAAATGACTACCAAAGAAGTAGCTAACAAAATAGAACTGGCCAGACTAGAAGCAGAAGAAAATGAAAAAAAACATCAGAGACTGCTTCAACTAAAAAACTCGAGAAAGAGCAGAGTGAAAGAGAAGAGAAAGCCAAAGAGGAGGCCCACAAGAGAGTTATGGAGCTGAGAGAAAAAGAAAGGAAGCATGAACTGGAAGCAGCAAGGGCTAGGCCGGGTGCACCAGCCAATCCTAGCAACTCCTCTCCAGGTACCACTTCCCATCCCAGGAAATTCCCTACCTACAAGGCAGGCGATGATACTGAGGCCTTCTTAGAAAATTTTGAAAGGGCCTGCCTTGGATACAGCCTCCCTGCAGACCAGTACATGGTAGAGCTGAGGCCGCAGCTCAGTGGACTCTTAGCAGAGGTGGCGGCTGAAATGCCTAAGGAACACATGAACAGTTATGAACATTTTAAAAACAAGGCCAGACTCAGAATGGGGCTAACACCTGAGCATGCCCGTCGGCGGTTCAGAGCCCTAAGGTGGAAACCAGATGTGTCATTTACCCGGCATGCCTACCACATTGGGAAAAATTGGGATGCCTGGATATCAGGAGCAAATGTTAAATCTACGGAAGAGTTACCCTTCCTACTGCAAATGGAGCAGTTTTTAGAGGGTGTTCCTGAGGAAATAGAAAGGTACATCCTAGATGGGAAGCCCAAAACTGTAACCGAGGCGGGGGAGATTGGAGCCAAATGG
>NW_020681166.1:1586-5741 GCF_002925995.2 Terrapene triunguis
AGCAGTTGGAGCGAATATCAGAAGGGGCAAGCCGAAACAAAACCTTACCACCGGGGACAACCCAAGGCCCCACCCACATCCCAAGGGAAACCCCAGACGCCTTCTCACCCCACCACACCAGTCTCCACCAACCAACATCACCCCGGTGATACCTTAGCAGGGCGATGTTTTAAATGTAATGAACTGGGACATATAAAGGCTCACTGCCCCAAGAACCCCAACCGATTACAGTTCATTACACCACAGTCACACCAAAGATCCCCAGACCCAGATGCCTCTCTCATACCCTCGGAGCGAAGGGAAACCTTGAGAGTGGGCGGAAAGAAGGTTATCGCTTGGAGGGACACTGGGGCACAAGTGTCAACTATCCACCAATCCCTAGTGGACCCCGAACTCATCAACCCGGAGGCTCCAGTGACAATTCAACCCTTCGTGTCACAGTCTATAACCTTGCCTACAGCCAAGTTGCATGTCCAGTACAAGGACTGGTCAGGAATGTGGACTTTTGCAGTCTATGACAATTATCCCATTCCCATGCTGCTGGGGGAAGACTTGGCCAACCATGTGAAGCTAGCCAAGAGAGTGGGAATAGTCACCCGCAGCCGGGCTAAGCAAGCTTTCACCCCCATCCCTGTTCCTGAGCCGTCCACCAGGACCCCGTCTGTGTTACCAGAGACCCAAACGAAGGTGGTGGAACCGGATCCCCTGCCAACGACTGCAACAGCAGTAGTGGATCCAATCCCAGAGACCCAGCCAAAGCCAGTCCCAGAACCGGAACTGGCAAAACAACCAGCACCAGAACCATTGCCAGCAATGAGTCCAGCGCTTGCAAACCCGTCTAGAACTCCAATGCCTGAGGGCACCAGCGAGCCTGAAATGGCGGAAGCAGCAGATAACCCTACCCAAGAAGCTCAGCCAGAGCCTGAGATACCACATAGTGCACCAGCGGACAGCGGTTCACAGTCAATGGAAACAGCCCCAGCATCTGCATCGCTTCCAGAGGGACCAAGCCCCAGTCCACAGTCCAAGGAGGAACTGATGTCTCCAGCATCAAGGGAACAGTTCCAGGCCGAGCAGGAAGCAGATGACAGCCTTCAGAAAGCTTGGGCGGCGGCACGGAGCACCCCACCGCCTCTCAGCTCTTCTAACCGATCCCAGTTTGTTGTAGAACAAGGACTTTTATACAAGGAGACTCTTTCTGGTGGGCACCAGGAAGACTGGCATCCTCAAAGACAGTTGGTAGTTCCCACTAAGTATCGGGTAAAGCTCTTGAGCTTAGCCCATGATCATCCCAGTGGCCATTCTGGGGTGAACAGAACCAAAGACCGGTTGGGGAAGTCCTTCCACTGGGAGGGAATGGGCAAGGACATTGCTAATTATGTCCGGTCTTGTGAGGTGTGCCAACGAGTGGGAAAGCCCCAAGACCAGGTTAAAGCCCCTCTCCAGCCACTACCCATAATTGAGGTCCCATTTCAGCGAGTAGCTGTGGATATTCTGGGTCCTTTCCCAAAGAAGACACCCAGAGGAAAGCAGTATGTACTGACTTTCATGGATTTTGCTACCCGATGGCCGGAAGCAGTACCCTTAAGCAACACCAGGGCTAAAAGTGTGTGCCAGGCATTAGCAGACATTTTTGCCAGGGTAGGTTAGCCCTCAGACATCCTTACAGATTCGGGAACTAATTTCCTGGCAGGGACCATAAAAAACCTGTGGGAAGCTCATGGGGTGAATCAGTTGGTTGCCACCCCTTACCACCATCAAACCAATGGCCTGGTGGAGAGGTTTAATGGAACTTTGGGGGCCATGATACGTAAATTCGTAAATGAACACTCCAATGATTGGGACCTAGTGTTGCAGCAGTTGCTTTTTGCCTACAGGGCTGTACCACATCCTAGTTTAGGGTTTTCACCATTTGAACTTGTGTATGGCCGCGAGGTTAAGGGGCCATTACACTTGGTGAAGCAGCAATGGGAGGGGTTTACACCTTCTCCAGGAACTAACATTCTAGACTTTGTAAGCAACCTACAAAACACCCTCCGACACTCTTTAGCCCTTGCTAAAGAAAACCTAAAGGATGCTCAGGAAGAGCAAAAGGCCTGGTATGATAAACATTCCAGAGAACGGTCCTTCAAAGTAGGAGACCAAGTCATGGTCTTAAAGGCGCTCCAGGCCCATAAAATGGAAGCGTCGTGGGAAGGACCATTCATGGTCGAGGAGCGCCTAGGAGCTGTTAACTATCTCATAGCCTTCCCCACCTCCAACATAAAGCCTAAGGTATAGCATGTTAATTCTCTTAAGCCCTTTTATTCCAGAGAATTAAACGTTTGCCAGTTTACAGCCCAGGAAACAGATGACGCGGAGTGGCCTGAAGGTGTCTACTACGAAGGAAAAAAGGATGGTGACGTGGAAGAGGTGAACCTCTCCACGACCCTTGGACGTCTGCAGCGACAGCAGATCAAGGAGCTGTGCACAAGCTTTTCACCAATTTTCTCAGCCACTCCAGGACGGACCGAACGGGCATACCACTCCATTGACACAGGTAATGCTCCCCCAATTAGAACCCCACCCTACCGGGAGTCACCTCATGCCCAAACTGCTATACAAAGGGAGATCCAGGACATGCTACAGATGGGTATAATCCGCCCCTTTAACAGTGCATGGGCATCTCCAGTGGTTCTAGTTCCCAAACCAGATGGGGAAATACGCTTTTGCGTGGACTACCGTAAGCTAAATGCTGTAACTCGTCCTGACAACTATCCAATGCCACGCACAGATGAGCTATTGGAAAAATTGGGACATGCCCAATTCATCTCTACTTTAGACTTAACAAAAAGGTACTGGCAAGTACCACTAGATGAACCCGCTAAGGAAAGGTCAGCCTTCGTCACCCAGGCAGGGGTGTATGAATTCAATGTACTCCCTTTCGGGTTGCGAAATGCACCCGCCACCTTCCAAAGACTTGTAGATGGTCTGCTAGTGGGACTGGGAGAATCTGCAGTTGCCTACCTCGATGATGTGGCCATTTTTTCTGATTCATGGACAGAACACCTAGAGCACCTGGAAAAAGTCTTCGAGCGCATCCGGCAGGCAGGACTAACTGTTAAGGCTAAAAAGTGCCAAATAGGCCAAAACAGAGTGACGTACCTGGGGCACCAGGTGGGTCAAGGAACTATAAATCCCCTACAGGCCAAAGTGGATGCTATCCAAAAGTGGCCGGTTCCAAAGTCAAAGAAACAGGTCCAATCCTTCTTAGGCTTGGCCGGATATTATAGGCGATTTGTACCACACTACAGCCAAATCGCCGCCCCGCTGACAGACCTAACCAGAAAGAAACAGCCAAATGCAGTTCAGTGGACTGATGAGTGTCAAAAGGCCTTTCACCAGCTTAAGGTGACGCTCATGTCTGACCCTGTGCTAAGGGCCCCAGACTTTGACAAACCATTCCTAGTAACCACAGATGCATCCGAGCGGGGCGTGGGAGCAGTTTTAATGCAGGAAGGACCGGATCAAGAATTCCATCCTGTCGTGTTTCTCAGCAAGAAACTGTCTGAGAGGGAAAGCCACTGGTCAATCAGCGAAAAGGAATGCTACGCCATTGTGTACGCGCTGGAAAAGCTACGCCCATATGTTTGGGGACGGCGTTTCCAACTACAAACAGACCATGCTGCGCTACAGTGGCTTCATACCGCCAAGGGGAATAACAAAAAACTTCTTCGGTGGAGTTTAGCTCTCCAAGATTTTGATTTTAAAATACAACACATTTCAGGAGCTTCTAACAAAGTGGCTGATGCACTCTCCCGGGAAAGTTTCCCAGAGTCAACTGGCTAAAAATTGTTCTTGGAATGGAACATATTGTTAGTTTTTATATAATCAGTAGTATGTCTAAAGGTATATATGTCTTATTAACTCTGTTTTCGCCTAGAGCTCCAGGAAGAAATCACAGCCAGTGTGGAACCGGACGTCCAACACTATCTGTGATTTGGGGGGCGTGTCATAACTATAAAGGGAAGGGTAACAGCTCTCCTGTGTACAGTACTAAAATCCCTCCTGGCCAGAGACTCCAAAATCCTTTTACCTGTAAAGGGTTAAGAAGCTCAGGTAACCTGGCTGACACCTGACCCAAAGGACCAATAAGGGGACAAGATACTTTCAAAT
>NW_020681166.1:5841-6251 GCF_002925995.2 Terrapene triunguis
GGGGGGGAAGGCTTTTGTTTGTGCTCTTTGTTTTGGGGGTTGTTCGCTCTTGGAACTGAGAGGGACCAAACATCAATCCAGGTTCTCTACATCTTTCTAAACAAGTCTCTCCTATTTCAAACTTGTAAGTAAACAGCCAGGCAAGGCGTGTTAGTTTTCCTTTGTTTTCTCAACTTGTTAATGTACCTTTTACTAGAGTGTTTATCTCTGTTTGCTGTACTTTGAACCTAAGACAGAGGGGGGTCCTCTGAGCTCTTTAAGTTTGATTACCCTGTAAAGTTATTTTCCATCCTGATTTTACAGAGATGATTTTTACCTTTTTCTTTAATTAAAAGCCTTCTTTTTATGAACCTGATTGATTTTTCCTTGTTTTTAGATCCAAGGGGGTTGGATCTGTATTCACCAGGAGT
>NW_020681166.1:6261-15242 GCF_002925995.2 Terrapene triunguis
GGGGGGATGGTTAATTTCTCCTTGTTTTAAGATCCAAGGGGTTTGGATCTGTATTCACCAGGGAATTGGTGAAAGGTTTCTCAAGGCTTCCCAGGGAAGGGAATTAGCTTTGGGATGGTGGCAGCGGACTAGATCTAAGCTGGTAGTTAAGCTTAGAAGTCTTCATGCAGGCCCCCACATTTGTACCCTAAAGTTCAAAGTGGGGAAGCAGCCTTGACACACACACACACACACACACACACACACATACACACACACACACACACAAACTGAGCAGGGATAGTTCTACCCAGTTGAGAAGAACAGTCACACACACAACGTCTCCCTCCCTTGAGCTGGTGGCAACACAAACACACATGCACAAACACACACAAACTATTCTCGCAAAGTGCCTGCAGATTAGCGATCCCCTTGTCTCGCAGTTTGTGTCTTGACTCCATAGTGCTATGGCCCCAGCGCTCCTACTGGCAAAGCCAAGAAACTGGTTCCCAAACTAGTTCCGCGCTGCTGCATCCCATTAGATAAAAACAATGTTCAGATCCCAGTCCCAGTGCGTTCTCCTGAGTCCCATTCTAGTGTCCTCTCCCCTGGGCCCTCCTCCCTCCCCTCCCAGCCACCTCCAGTCATTACATGTGCGCTGAGCTGAGCGCACAGTCTCTCTGAGGTGTAAAGGTGACACCTGTCCCCGAGGGGACATCGCCATGAACTGAGCGCTCACCCTCGTCATCTCTTATACCCGCCCTGGGGAACCCACATGGAAATCCCTGCCCCGGGGGTTCCTGTTAAATACCAACCCCTGGTTCTAGGAGCCTCAGTCTCTCCCCAGACATAGAACTGCCCGGTCCTGCCCACTGGAGAGTTTCCCTCCTTGCATAAAAAGCAGAATGAAATCTCTGTTGCTTTTTCTTTCCCTGTTCTCCGTCCCCAATTGAAAGTGTCTATGGGCCAGTGGGGAAAATGGGGCTGATCCATATATTCATTCCAGATCAATTCAATCTTCTCTTTGTTTCCTTTCCCCAGGTGTCCTCTCTCAGGTGCAGCTGGTCTGGTCTGGCCCAGGAGAGGTGAAGCCTGGAGAGACCCTCACACTCAACTGCGCTGTCTCCGGGTTTTCTGTTAGTAGCAGCACCTACGATTGGCACTGGATACAGCAGCCTCCCGGGAAAGGGCTGGAGTGGATGGGACGGGTATATCCATATAGTAGTGGGACCACAAACTATGCCCCCTCTCTCCAGGGTCAAGTCACCATCTCTGCAGACACTTCCAAGAACCACGTCTCCCTGCAGCTCCACTCCCTGACAGCTGCAGACACTGCCACCTATTACTGCGCCAGAGACACACAGTGACACAGACTAAACCAGAGACTTGTACAGAAAGGGGAAGCGGTTTCTAACTAGCATAGAGAGGCCGGTTTAATAGACATATCTGAATCCCCACAGTCCCTACCTACCTATCCCCCGGCCATGCACACAACGCGAATGGTGGCATCTGGCTCTGGGTTCAGCGGTGAAGATGGAGTGACTGGGCAGTGTACTCTGAATCGGCAGCACAGAGTACCCCTGTAACTGGGCGTCAGAGCATCACAATTGAGAATACCAAATTCAGGATGAACCGCTGAGAAATAAGGCAGATACATCCCAAGACTGGTGACGAATCCCCCATAGGACACACCAAACCAGCAACAAAAGTAAACTCCTGTTTCACCACACTGGCTGACAAGAAGTCATAAAATCAATTTCCTCAGGCATTCCAGTTCTTATATCACCACCAAACACACTGGATTCAGAGAGGAGTGGTTCTTTACAATCAGTCTCATCAAATAATAGGTTCTTCTGATCCTAAAGGACCAGCCACACACCCAGGTCAATATATAACTCAAATCTTATCCAAAAATCATGCTGATGCCAGTCCCTTAGTATCTAAAATCGAAAGGTTTATTCATAAGAAAGAAGGTGAGAGTTAAAATTGGTTACAGGAATCAAATACATACAGTAATGGCAAAGTTCTTGGTTCAGGCTTGTAACAGTGATGGAATAAACTGCTGGCTTGATAAGTCTCTGGTTGCTTGGAAATCATCGGAAGGTCCACAGTCCCTTGGTTAAAATGCTCCCATTAGTATAAATCCATACTCCAGAGATTTGAGCAGGAAAGAAGAAAAATTGAGATGGTTCTAGCACCTTTTATAGCTTCTGCCATGTGGAGGGAATCCCATTGTCTCAAACAAAGCCCTAAGCACAGTTAGTGGAAAATCACAGGTGACAAGATGGGGTTTGGGATCACATGGACAAGTCACATGTCTATGCATACTTTTGCTTAGTCATAGCAGGAAAGTGCATTATCTGTAGATGGGCGTCTCCCATGGTTCATTGTTAGTTAAGTGTCCTTTTCATGGGCCACTCAATATCAATAGTCCCTCCAAATATGCCGGCTAACTTCCTTGCGGGTGTTACCCAAGGAGCCAACATTTGAAATCGAGGTATAGAGCCAATATTCACAACTTCAAATACAAAAATGATACATGCATACAGACAGCATAATCATAACCAGCAAATCAGAACCTTTTCATAGACATCTTACATGCCACATTTTGTACAAGATTTGTTGCAAATATATAACAGTGTTGCAACAATGATCTATATGGTCATATTTTAATGAGATAACATCACAACCCCTCCACCTTTCCAGCATCTCTAGTGACTCTAGGAAACTCACTCTACTCAGAGACCCAAGTGCTCAGCCTCCCCTGCTAGTATATTTTCCACTCTCTAAGAGAGAAAACTATGGATATGTCACTCGTTTTCCTGATCTTATTTACTTTCACCCCAGATCAATATTCAGGGAGGGGACTGCAAGAAAGAATCTTTTAAATACTTACTTATCCTGTCTAATCTGTTGTTCTTGATGCTGCTGCTTACAGGTGTCCTCCCTCTGGTGCAGTTGGTCCCAACTGGTCCTGGAGTGCTGGGATACTATAGAGGTCTACAAAATCGTGACTGCTGTGTAGCAAGCGAACAGGGAAGTGTTATTTATTCCTTCATATGACAAAAGAACCAGGGGTCACCCAATGAAATTAATAGGCAGCAGGTTTAAAACAAACAAAAAAAGGACGTACTTCTTCACACAACACACAGTCAACCTGTAGTACTCCTTGACAGAGGATGTTGTGAAGGCCAAGACTATAACAGGGTTCAAAAAACAAATAGCTACTGATGGACCTATCCTCCATGAATTTATCTATTAGCAGGATTGTTAGGGATGGTGTCCCTAGCCTCTGTTTGCCAGAAGCTGGGAATGGGCGACAGGGGATGGATCACTTGATCATTACCTGTTCTGTTCATTCCCTCTGAAGCACCTGGAATTGTCCACTGTCAGCAAACAGGATACTGGGCTAGATTGACCTTTGGTCTGACCCAGCATGGCTGTTCTTATGTTATTATGTTCTAAGTCCCAAAACGGGGGAAGAGGACTCCATGCAGTGCAGAGACCAGTTTTGAAGGGAGTGTTGGATCCTGGCTGTGACACACACATTCACATGAACATAAACAGCGATCCCCCCTCCCCTGCCCCCAACAGTAAATCGAATATGAACACCATATCCCAAAAATAAAATTCTCTCTCGCTCTCTCGGTCACACACACACACACACACAAACACTCACTTATAGGCTCGCCCAAAGTGAACTAATATGTATTTAACAAAACAGACTTCAGGTAATTGATCTTTACCGCATGCCCTATCCAGAGCAGGGTCTGCCTAATTTCCCACAATACCCTGGCCCAAAATTCTGTTGTGATACACAAATTCAGTGAAAATGTGGGTCTGCATAATCCAACATGCCACAGGAATGATGTCAAACAGAAATCAAATAAGGTAAATGCACAGACATGCAAAGATGAAATGGGTATAAACAATAAGAAAAGGTCAATGCGCGGTGTGTGGGAGTGTGTTCTTTGTACACAAAGGTATAAACAGGCACAAAGTGAGAAGATGTCACTGTCTCCATCAGGGGGTGGCATGCAGAGAGAAAGAGCGAGCATGTTTCACAAACACACACAGAACAGGGCTCTTCAGCAGGGACCGTCAGTGAAAAACACAAGCGTTCACACACATCTATCTACGTGCACAGACAGCAATTCTCATCTCCTCTGGTGGGGGGCAGGAATTACCTGTGAACACGCACTGCTGGCGCGTTGCCAAGCATCCAGTAATCACTGGGGGAAATCCACTGGCTTGTGCCATGCAGGAGGTCAGATTAGCGGGTGCAAATGGTCCCTTCTGAGCTAAATATATATGATGCTATTAACTCCAAAGTGACATTAACTACAAGCTGCTACTTTCCCTTCCACGTTACTCTTAGGACTCCCTGAATGCGAAGTTCTTCATCGCATAAAACCCCAAACCTGCCTCGTGCCTTTGTGTCTCCATTTCCTCCTCCCTATTTGTGTGTATCCGCTACCGAATGCCGAGTGTCTCTCCACACCTGCACCACTTTCCCCGTTGGATATATCTGCAGTGTCAGTTATTAATTAATCAGTATTATAAGAGGAATCACCTTCCCCTTTGCTCATCCCCCCCTGACAGCTCATTTCTATTGACTGCTTCTGTGCACTGGTTATGTTTCTCGGAGATGCCCAATGCACTTCTCAGCAGCCACTGTTGGAGGTTGGGATTCACAGGTCCAGTTAAGCCCTGTCCTAAGGCACATTACACTCAGGGGAAAGTGCGTCATAAGGTTCAGTGATCTCCCCAGCCCAGCCCAGACCTCATGGAGACGTGTTACTGTCCACTCTACCAGCCAATACTCCCAACTTACACAGCTGCTTGTCGCCTTATACCCGCTGGGTGAGACCCGCATGCAAATCCCTCCCCAGGGGGTTCCTGTTAAATACCAATCCCCGGTTCTAGGAGCCTCAGTCTCTCCCCAGACACAGAACTGCCCAGTCCTGCCTGCTGGGGAGTTTCCCTCATTGTATGAAAATGAAAATGAAATCTCTGCTGCTTTTCCTGTCCCTCTTCTCAACCCCCACCTGTGAGTGTCCATGGGTCAGTGGGGGGAACTGGTGACAGATCTGAGGAGTCTCTCTGTGGCTAATGCCTTTCTTGCTTTCTTTCCCTTTTCCCAGGTGTCCTCTGTCAGGTGCAGCTGGTCCAGTCCGGCCCAGGGGCGGCAAAGCCCGGAGAGACCCTCACCCTGACCTGCGCTGTCTCCGGGGTCTCCATCACTACTCAGCATTACCATTGGAGCTGGATCCGGCAGCCCCCCGGGAAAGGGCTGGAGTGGATGGGGTATGTGTACCCGTATAGTAGTGGGAGCACAAGCTACGCCCCGTCTCTCCAAGGCCGAATCACCATCTCTGCAGACACCGCCAAGAGCCAGTTCTCCCTGCAGCTCCGCTCGCTGACAGCTGCAGACACCGCCACCTATTACTGTGCCGGAGACACAGTGACCCAGAGCAGAGCAGGGACTGGCACAAAAAGGGGAAGCGGTTTCTAAACAGCCCAGGGAGGCCGGAGTTACAGGGAGAGTGAAGCCCTGCAGAGAAAGAGACACACACGGTGAACTCACTATGAAAAACATACATCCAAATAATTGGGATTTTTTTTTAACTCTGCAGAATTTAGCCAGTTTCTCCGGACACGCCTCGCCTTTGAGCTGCCACAGAAATCATGGGAAACTCACTGATAAAACACAGGTGTTTCATAGAATATCAGGGTTGGAAGGGACCTCAGGAGTCATCTAGTCCAACCCCCTGCTCAAAGCAGGACCAACCCCAACTAAATCATGCCAGCCAGGGCTTTGTCAAGCCTGACCTTCCTTTCCAATGCCTATCGGAGTGGGCCCGGAAAGATTCACGGAATTAAGAGCTACAAAATAATCGCACCGTGTGTCTGTTCCCCATTTCTGTGTCAAAATGTGTGCTAGGTGTGCACCGGGAAGGCCACGGTCTTTGCCTTCAGAAGAGAGTGAGGGGCACACACAGAGAGAGGGTGAGCGAGCAAGCCAGTCTCATTTTCTCCTGAAGGAGGCAGTAGACCTACACACACGCGCGCGGCTGCTCTGTGTGAAAAGCGCCTAAGAAGAAGGTGCCGCTTTCCTCCCCAGCGTGGGCTGCAGCCGCTGCCCCGTGTCCCGCCAGCACCGCCCTTGCTGTGACACAGCCCGGAAGCTGCTTCTGCTCCCCAAACCCAATTCCCTCCCCTTCCATACAGCTGTTTGTCAGTCTCTGAGGGGAAACCAGCGTTTCTCCCCTGCAGCTGTGGTTCCTTCCTCATCTGACCCTCCTGGGAGAGCCTCCCACCTCGGGACATCTCCTGGGCATGGTCTGTACCGATGGCAGACGCCCGGTGCATTTTGGAGCAGCCCGTGCTCCAAGGGAGAGACACGCATTGATTTCAAGGGGCTTCCACCCTTCGACATGGGGGTGGGGTGAGGAGGGAGTGTCTGACTCTCCGATCCACCCGACAGCGCTCCCTGCATAGCACTCCCTTCCCCTGGGAGTTTATCCCTGTTGGATAAACCCGCATGCAAATCCCTGGCCAAGCGAAGTCACCTGAGTCACAGTCCAGGGCCCGGTCCTCTGCACCCTCCTTCCTACCCTCACAGCCACCCACCTCCTGCCATTACATGTGTGCTGAGCTGAGCGCACCGTCTCTCTGGGGTGTAAAGGGGACACCTGTCCCCGAGGGGACATTGCCATGTACTGAGTGCTCACCCCCGTTATCTACTATACCCACCCTGGGGAACCCGCATGCAAATCCCTGCCCGGGGGTTCCTGTTAAATACCAACCCCTGGTTCTAGGAGCCAGATACAGAACCGCCAGGTCCTGCCCCCTGGGCCATTTACCTCATTCTAAGGGATACCCCGGAGATAGCGCAGGTCAGGGTGAGGGTCTCTCCGGGCTTCACCGCCCCTGGGCCGGGCTGGACCAGCCGCACCTGAGATAGAACACGTATGCAAAGCTAAATGAAGCAAGTAGGGAATTAGCTACTGAATGTCTGCATGTGTCCCTAGTTCCCCCACTGCCCCAGAGACACTCACAGGTGGGGGCGGAGACAGGGAAAGGAAAAGCAACAGCGATTTCAGTCTCGTTTTCATAGAATGAGGTAAATGGCCCAGGGGGCAGGACCTGGCGGTTCTGTATCTGGCTCCTAGAACCAGGGGTTTGTATTTAAGAGGATATGCATCCGAAGAAGTGGGCTGTAGCCCACGAAAGCTTATGCTCTAATAAATTTGTTAGTCTCTAAGGTGCCACAAGTACTCCTGTTCTTTTTCCAGTAAAACTAGACAACATTCCCAGATCACATCCCAATGCAGACAGTCCCAGTAAAACTAGATGACATTCCCAGGACAATCCGCCCCACTCTCTACTGCGTCACATCTCTCCCCCCTTTGAGACTGAACTGAGTGGATCACTCTGACCAGTGATCTGGGGAAGTTCAGGGCCCCCTCTCCAGGACAATGCATCCACTATCTTGTTGGCACTTCCCTTCACATGGACCACGTCCATATCATAATCCTGCAGGAGCAGGCTCCACCTCAGGAGCTTGGCGTTGGCTCCCTTCATCTGGTGTAGCCAGGTCAGGGGAGAGTGGTCAGTGTACACGGTGAAGTGTCGCCCAAAGAGATATGGCACTAGTTTCTTAAGGGCCCACACCATGGCCAGGCATTCCTTCTCGATGGCCGTGTTGTTTTGCTCCCGGGGTAGCAACTTCTTCTCAGGTACACGATGGGGTGTCTGTCCCCCTTTTCATCATCCTGCATTAACACCGCCCCCCAGTCCCATGTCTGAGTCATCAGTGAACACCATAAAGGGCTTGTCAAAGTCTAGGTTTGCCAGAACTGGGCCACTGACCAGAGCCTCTTTCAGCGCCCTGAGAGCCTTCTGGCACTGCTTGGTCCAGACCACCTTGTATGGCTTCTCCTTTTTGCATAGCCCAGTGATGGGGGCAGCTATGGTGCTAAAGTGGGGCATGAATCTTCGATAGTACCCCGCCATCCCAATAAAGGCTTGGGCCTGCTTTTTGGTTTGGGGAGCGGGCCGGTCTCTGATCACCTCCACTTTGGCTGGTTCCAGCTTTAGGCAGCTGCTCCCCACTCGATGGCCCAGGTAGGATACTTCAGCCATCCCCACCTTGCACTTCTCCACTTTTATGGTCAGCCCAGACTCCTGGAGTCGGTCCAGCACTTGTCTAACCTGGGATACATGGTCCTCCCAGGTCTGGCTAAAGACACAGATGTCATCAATATACGCCACAGCAAAACTCTCCATCCCCCTTAGTAGCTGATCCACCAGGCGCTGGAAGGTGGCCGGCGCTTCCTTGAGGCCAGAAGGCAGGGTGAGGAACTCATAGAGCCCCAGAGGGGTGATAAAGGTGGATTTCAGCCTGGCATCTGCATCCAGTGGCACTTGCCAGTAGCCCTTTGTAAGATCCATGGTGTTCAGGTACCGAGCTCCCCCAAGCTTGTCCAGGAGCTCGTCAGGCCTGGGCATGGAGTAGGCATCAGATACAGTGATGGTATTGACCTTCCGATAGTCCACACAGAACCGGATCGATCCGTCTTTTTGGGGGATCAGCACCACCAGCGAGGCCCAAGGGCTGGAAGATGGCTGGATCACCCCCAAAGCCAGCATGTCCCTGACCTCTCTTTCCAGGTCCTGAGCAGTTTTCCCTGTGACTCGGAAGGGGGAGCATTTTATAGGCGGGTGCGATCCTGTCTCCACCCGGTGGACAGTCAGATTAGTGCGTCCATGCTGGTTGGAAAACAGCTGTGGGTACAGATGCAGCACCCCTCTGATCTCAGCTTGCTGGGCAGAGGTTAGCCGATCAGAGAGGAGGATTGTTTCCAGGGGGGAGCCAGCTCTTGTCCCAGGGAATAGATCTACTAAAGGGTCATCTCCCTGCTCCTCCCAATGTCCGCACACGGCCAACACACATTCCCCCTGTCATAATATGGCTTCATCATATTCACATGGTACAC
>NW_020681167.1:0-2567 GCF_002925995.2 Terrapene triunguis
GTTATTTTTGGGAAATGCCATTCAATATGTTCTAGAGTTTCTACTTGCCCAGTTTCTCCAGCACCTATCAGTTGAACTCAGTTTTAGATATCCAGCTGACTGGAATAAGATATCCATATGTAGTATTATATAATGTCATAGAACGAGCACTAGTATAGACACAAGTCTCTGACCGTTCTTCTGACTTGACAACAAAAACAGTTAATCCTTGTATAGAGCAGGGGTAGTCAATTATTTTTTGTAAAGGTTCATATTTCTTGGTCAAGGTATAGTCAATGCCCAGACTCCAGAGAAAATGTTAAAATAATAATAAAAAGTAAATAAGATTTTGGGATCCGTTTGGAAAGATAATATCTTTTAAAGAGACAGAAACCCAAACTACAAAGATATTATCCTTCCAAATATCCAAATAGGAAGAACTTATGGGACAAATTTTACATCCAATTTTGAACTATGCTCTACACCAGGGATAGTGAACAGGCAGACCACTAGACTCTTTTGACCTGGATTGGTAGTCTGCAATGCCACATGCTTCTGACTGCTTAATGCTCCAAGACTACAACTCAGGCATTATTGTCGTTTTCACATAATCAAATGTTTTCAACTTTTATTTATATAATATCGAAAACTGAAATGTATCATGACATGTATAACTTTCTTGGAGAAAATATTGTATACAGAAACTCTGATATTCACTATTACAATTACATATATTGATATTACGCTCACTGCAGTTTTACTTATTTGTACGCTAAAAACAAAAACAAAAATCTACTGTTTTATGTAACCCCAATTTGAATATGTAACTAAAACTAAGTGTAATGTAGTGTGCATTAATGAAGCAGTTTTTAAAATAAAAGAACACCTTAAACTGGGACTAATTAGTTTTTCCTGGAATGGTTACAATGATTTTTTTAACTCATAAAGATTACCTCTGGTAAATACCATGTAATCACTGATGGAAAAACACCTTCATTAAAGCCATGCACAGATCCATCAAATGCAGGATTTAAAAAAAATAAGGAAACTATAGACTTTCAAAACAGACAGGGAGTAAACCAGGGATGTAACCTTAGCCCAAACTTCAACATTTACATCAATTACCTACCAATCATACAGGAACAATTCCCACACCCATGCCTCTCCAAAAATGACTCAAATAATGTGTGCTGTCCGCTGATTTAGTCATACTATCACCAAAGAAAAATACACCTTCTAGAAAATTACTCTCCCAATAACATAGTTTAATTCTACTTATTCTACTATATGGGAGTGAAGTCTGGGGCCTAACTTCAACTAATTACACTGACAAGAATAAAACCCTGATAGAAATCTTACATATTCATGTCTGCAAATGAAATACCCTACGTGCAGAAGGAACTCCAGCAACAATGACTGCTGAGCAGAAGATCTGGACTAATTCCCTTTGCTAATCAATATACATCAAGAAATATTAAACTTCTAGTGTCATCTCCTCCAAAGCAGCAAATATTTCCACTGCAAAGCACTAGAGGATCAAAAACTGAACCCAAATGAGATCATCATCCACTTTTATACCATTGCTCATCGGGCATAAATTTTTTTACCTCCAGTTCCGTGGAACACACAACCCTGCTCAAAGCCAAAAAATGGTCAAGATACTAGACCCAGCACCAAAATCATCAATATAGAAGTCACTGGGAAGAGCAAGTAAAAAACAGCAATAAGCTAGACTGCTGCAGATCCTTGCACAGGACTATCTCACTGCAATGAGATATGCAAATTAGGCAGACTCTCACCCAATACAGAATCAGTGAACAGAAACTAGAAGTTTGGAGGCACAAAGCAGCAGTCTACACAAAGGCTATGTCTCTACTTACCCTGAAACAGTGGCAGTGCTGCACCTGCACCGCTGTAGACACTCACTAGAGCAATGGGAAGGGTTCTCCCGTAACTGTAGTTAATCTACCTCCACAAGAAGCAGTAGCTAGGGCAGTAGTCACCAACCAGTCAATCACGGTGGACCCTAGAGGATCTCCCAGTCGATCGCGAACTCCGGCGGCACAGTGTGGTTGCCACTAAGGAAGGACTCCCTGCCTACCCCGGCCCCACGCTGACCCCAAAAGCAGCCAGTGCAGCCAGTGCAGCCCCGTGGCCAGGCGTCTCCCTCTGCGTGCTGCTCCTGCCTGCAAGAACTGCTCCCGCAGCTCCCATTGGTCAGGAGAGCTGTGGGGGCAATGCTTGCAGAGAGGGGCAGCACATGGGGCCGCAGGGGCGCATTGGCCCCGTTCGGGAGCGGCGTGGGGCCAGGGTAGGCAGGGAGCCTGCCTTGGCCTCACTGCACCCGCCGCCAACAGGAAACCGCTAGAGGTACATGCTGCCCAGCGGGAGGCCACACCCCAACCCCCATCTCTGAGCCTTCTCCTAGAGCCAGCACCCCATACCCTCTCCTGCACCCAGAAACCTCTCCTCCACCCCAAGCTCCAGCCCTCCCCAGAGCCAACCCCCTTCCCAGAGCCAGCACCCCGTATCCCTTCCGGCACCCCAACACTCTGCCCCAGCCCGGAAAAACCCTCCTAGAGCCAGCA
>NW_020681168.1:0-6514 GCF_002925995.2 Terrapene triunguis
AGGAACACAGGCCAGACCTACAGAATGGGAGACTGAATCCTGCAAAGAAGTATCCTACCTACAAGCAAAGATGGACAAGCACAAGTCCGTGGGGCAGGATGGACTGCATCCGAGGGTGCTAAAGGAGTTGGCAGATGTGATTGCAGAGCCATTGGCCATTATCTTTGAAAACTCATGGCGATCGGGGGAGGTCCTGGATGACTGGAAAAAGGCTAATGTAGTGCCCATCTTTTAAAAAGAGAAGAAGGAGGATATGGGGAACTACAGGCCAGTCAGCCTCACCTCAGTCTCTGGAAAAATCATGGAGAAGGTCCTTAAGGAATCAATTTTGAAGCACTTAGAGAAGAGGAAAGTGATCAGGAACAGTCAGCATGCATTCACCAAGGGCAAGTCATGCCTGACTAACCTAATTGCCTTCTATGATGAGATAATTGGCTCTCTGGATGAGTGGAAAGCAGTGGATGTATTATTCCTTGACTTTAGCAAAGCTTTTGTTAAGGTCTCCCACAGTATTCTTGCCAGCAAGTTAAAGAAGTATGGGCTGGATGAATGGACTATAAGGTCGATAGAAAGCTGGCTAGATCATCGGGCTCAACAGGTAGTGATCAATGGCTCCAAGTCTAGTTGGCAGCCAGAACCAAGCAGAGTGCCCCTAGGGTCAGTCCTGGGGACGGTTTTGTTCAATATCTTCATTAATCATCTGGAGGATGGTGTGGATTGCACCCTCAGTAAATTTGCAGATGACACTAAACTGGGAGGAGTGGTAGATACACTGGAGGGTAGAGATAGGATACAGAGGGACCTAGAAACATTAGAGGTTTGGTCCTAAAGAAATCTGATAAGGTTCAACAAGGACAAGTGAAGAGTCCTGCACTTAGGAAGGAAGAATCCCATGCACTGCTACAAACTAGAAAAGGACCTAGTGGTTACGGTAGACGAGAAGCTGGATATGAGTCAACAGTATGCCCTTGTTGCCAAGAAGGCTAATGGCATTTGGGGTTGTATAAGTAGGAGCATTGCCAATAAATCGAGGGACGTGATCATTCCCCTCTATTCGGCATTGGTGAGGCCTCATTTGGAGTACTGTGTGCAGTTTTGGGCCCCAAACTACAAGAAGGATCTGGAAAAAATGGAAAGAGTCCAGCAGAGGGCAACAAAAATTATTAGGAGGCTGGAGCACATGATTTATGAGGAGAGGCTTAGGGGACTAGGCTTATTTAGTCTGCAGAAGAGAAGAATGAGGGGGATTTGATAGCTGCTTTCAACTACCAGAAAAAGAGTTCCAAATAGGAAGGATCTAGACTGTTCTCAGTGATACCAGATGACAGAACAAGGAGTAATTGTCTCAAGCTGCAGTAGGGAAGGTGTAGGTTGGATATTAGGTTAAACTTTTTCACTGGGAGGGTGGTGAAGCACTCGAATGGGTTACCTAGGGAGGTGGTGGAATCTCCTTCCTTAGAGGTTTTTAAGATCAGGCTTGAAAAAGCCCTGGCTGTGATGATTTAGTTGGGGATTGGTCCTGCTTTGAGCAGGGGGTTGGACTAGATGACCTCCTGAAGTCCCTTCCCACCCTGATATTCTATGATTCTAAGCAGATGAAACATGTAGCTAAAATCCTGAACTCCACTGTGTGGAATGCAGAGCACATGAGACTTATGATTCAAGTTGGGGCAGTAGTAAGTATCAACTTTATTCAACTAGGAATGCAGCCATCCCAAAATGTAGCATGTCTTCACATTCACCAAGGAAACTCCCATTAGCATGGGTTAGGGACAACCTAAATTCAAACTACCTTGCAAGTTGTGACTGGAGTCCTAGGGGAGCCAACAGAGGTCATTCAATTAGGGTGAACTGCAAAGAATGGGGCAGACAATCCCCAAATCTGGTGGATATTCCAATACTTAGATTTACCAAGCCAGCACAAAACAGCTTCTATAATACCACACTGGTTACCCAGAAGCCAACAGTTCCCTTAAAGCGACCCAGCCTCAGGCCTCCACCGAGACACCCAAGTCAAATATGATGAGGATTACTGAAAATCTTATTCATAATTTTAAAAAGTTCTACCAATCCCAAAGGATTGGACACATTATCTCTCAGGTTAATGAATATTACAGATCTTACCCAAAAACATGCTTACAGCCAATTCTTATTAACTAAACTAATATTTATTAAAAAAGAAAAGATAGAGAGCATTGGTAAAAAGATCAGTATACATACAGACATGAGTATAATTCTTGAGGTTCAGATTCATAGAAGACATGGTGAACTCTGTAGTTGCAAAGCATTATTTCAGAAATAGTTCATAGGTTACAGTCCACTGTTTACATTCAGGGTGGTCCAGTCAGGACTGGGATCTCAATTCTTATGGCTTAGGCTTTCCCTGCATGAAGCCTCAAGCAGATCTAAGATAAAAAAGGATTGGGATCCAAATATCTTTATATAGTTTCAGTCCTTCTTGTGACAGCTCGGAGTCCTTCACGAACAATAGCCACTCATGGAGGCTTTGAAGTGGACTCATTTCTTAAGCATTGCTGGTAATTATCCACACAGATTAACATAGGGCAGTTGCTTGTTTTTCTACCATTTGCAGATGATTTGATATAGATTTCAAACACATATGAATACAGTGATATCCTATATTTACAATTCATTTAAATGTTAAGATGTCCTTTTGATCTCAGAATTAACAGAATACAGCATAGACAGGGACTGTTTGATTACATTGTTGACCTTTAACGATATACATGTAAATACGCAAAAACACAAACATTTTCTACCCGTATGTCTTTAAGGGTTGAATTTGAGTTATTTATCCTTCGGGATGCTTAACCCTTCCTGGTTATGCATCACACTAGATATGACACATTGATTAATTCCCATATCAATCACACTTCCTGAATTGCTGAGAGCACCATACATTTAATGAAGACTTTTCCCAGGGCCTCCTTGACCTCTTTGTTTCTCAGACTGTAGATGAGGGGATTGGCCATGGGAGTCAGAACAGTGTAGAAGACAGAGAAGACCTTATTGAGGTCTCTAAGTGTGTCAGTGTCTGGTAACACATAGACAATTATTAGTGTCCCATAGTAGATTGTAACCACAAGGAGGTGAGAGGAGCAGGTGGAAAATGCCTTTCTTCTCCCACTGGTGGAAGGGATTCTCAGGATGGTGGAGATGATGGAAACATAGGATGCTAAGGTTAATAGAAATGGGGGCAGGGTGTCTATAGAAGAGAATATAAAGGTCAGTAGTTTGATTAGGCTGGTGTCACTACAAGAGAGTTTAATCACTGGGGTGAAATCACAAAGGAAATGGTCAATTTCATTGGGGCCACAAAAATGTAATTGTGACATTAAATATATTACTACACCAGTTGCCAGAAATGAGCTCATCCAGGAGACAGCTGCTAACTGCAGGCAGATTCTGCCATTCATAAGAGCAGTGTAGTGTAGTGGTTTGCATATTGCTAAATACCGGTCATAGGACATCATGGATAGGAGAGAACATTCAACTGCCACTAGGAAACCAAAGAAATAAAATTGAGTGATGCAGCCACTAACAGAAATGATTCTGTCCCCAGTCAGGAGACCGGCCAACAGTCTGGGCAGGACTGTGGAGGTGTAGCAGATCTCCAAGCAGGACAAGTTCCCCAGAAAGAAGTACATGGGGGTGTGAAGGTGCTGATCAGCCACAACTAGTACAACAATGAGAATGTTCCCAGCCACAGTGACAATGTAGATCACTAGAAACAGCAGGAAGAGAAGAATCTGCATTTCATGGAGATTCCCAAATCCAAGGAGGATGAACTCTGTGATATATGTTTCATTTCCCCCTTCTCTTTTCTCCAAGAGCTGTCTACAAGTTCTTCCTTCCTCCATTTCTGATGAAATTTATCTAGTGGTAGATAAAATAATGAGCATTGAAAGAGATTGCTGTACAATTGAACTGGATACATTTCCAGCCATTTGATTCTGGAAAAGTTCAAAGTGCAAATGGAAGGCATATTTATAAACTTTCACAGATCCAAGACACTGCTTTAATCTGAGATTTTACACAGTGCTTTGGAATAGAGATTCCCGACTTGACACGTCCAAAGTGCACTACCCTGTTAATTTATCACTCTTCTGTTCCCAAGTTCTTTCATTCATAGTTGCATAGTGTGACATTCCTCTGGTGTTATCCGGACCTGTGATCAGCTAGGTGGGACTCTGGGAGCCAGTCTTACCCTGCTCTGCTGGGAGAATCCCCACTCCCGGGCTGTTCACTCAGAGCCTCTAGCATGTAAGCTACTCCCAGCTATGTGAGTGAGCACTTTTAGCCAGCCGCTGCTTGGATTGTGCAACTGAATGACACTAGCTAATATCTCCGGTCCCAGACACAACCCTAGGAACCTCCGTCTTGCAGTGTCCAGTTATGCCCGCTGGACGCTGCAAGCTTATATGAGTTCATCATTTTAACAAAGAAATTAATATGTACCAGGCTTGTTGTCCCAAGGGGAATCTCTGACATGCTTCAAACGAAACACACTGCCTCGGGTATAAGAAACAATCAAATGTATTAACTAAAAGGATAGATTTTAAGTGATCACACTAGCACTTTCTGACACAGGATCACACTGGCAGCTCATGTTAAGTTTCTCCTCAACTACGACCCCTAAACTAGCTCTGATCGTCGTTGGGGTCACACACAGAAGCTTTCCCAGAGATGGACACACATGATGGTATCATACTAGTGATGGAGACTAGGCAGTGACACTGACTAACAGCAAAGAGAAGATGTCTCTGCCCTGTGCACAAAGGGAAAACCCCAAGAGGATGTGCACAGAACCTTCTCATGCTTATCCCCTCGGCGAATCACCTACAAACCCAGGGACACATTCCACCCGCAGCTGTAACTTGTAACCCAGCTGATTTATGTGAGTCTGCTGGCAGGGAACTGCAGACCGATTCTGTGCTGCAATATGTACAGTCACTCTTTGTAGTGTCTCAGTTCAGCAATAGTAGGAGCAGTGCTGAGACATATCAAGGGGATAATGGGGAATGATACAGAGCAGTAAAACTACAAGGGAACAGTGTACTTAATAGGCAATACAGCCTGCTCTGTTTCCCAATATACCAGGATTTTCTCCCTAAAATCCCCAGGATTTGATGCAGGAATGATCAGATTTACCTTTAATGCTCAGCATGCAGTGGACATCTCTCCATTGATTGTGACTGGGTGTGGAGATCGGGATCCAGATTCCACCACCGCTCTGGTCTCCTCAGTGTCACAGACAATCCCATTCACTCAGCAAAGACACCTACATTTTGCTGCTTGGCTGCGCTGCTCTTGTGTTCTCACTCAATGCACGCTCTTGTGTATGATGCACAGAAACTTAGTGTTGCCTCTCCTGGGTTCTTAAAGGGCTTAAAGGGGAAGGCAGCCTCATCCTCTCCTTGACAGCTGTTGGGATCTCCCTTGTGGCTGAGGATAATGATCGTTACTCAATTGTCCTCACAGGGGTATTAAATCCTATTTTGCTTGTTAAAACAGCATAAACATCAAGGCCATAGCAAGTCCTGTTCAAACCTCCAGGGAATCTCCCTTTTCATCATGCCCTGTGTGTGTGTCAGTCAGGACTCCAAGGCCTAGGCAGATTTGTATATACACCTAGACACTTATCTGCATCTTTAGAACATTTAAAAAGCTCACCCTTAGGAATTAAACTACGTTGCAAAGTTACTGGGACTCAGGTTCCTAATTCATGTACGTGTTTTGATAGATTCTGGCAATTTTCTAATGCAGAATTAAAAAGCAGTTTCTCCACACGTATTAATTATTTTTTCACCTGATATTGAAATGATCTTTAGGAAAAAGAGCTGTTTCACCAGAAATCATTCGTGTCGATTCATTATTTTATTTCAACATGCAGAAATCCATTTAGGATCTTATGAACCTTCTGATCATTGCAAGATAACACATGTAACAAACAATTTTATGAAGGCTGATAAAATCTATCCAACTATAAAATAAAATAGGATGCCCTGGTACCAAGTTAAGAGACAAAATATGTTAAGAACCCAATACCACCCATTGGGATCCAAGGGCAGTGCTGTGTAAAATACAGTTTTCTGAACTCAGTCAGAGCAAAGAAACACACAAAATTTGTAACTAAAATCTTGAATTTCAGTCATTGGAATTCAGAGAACAGGAGAATTATGATTCCAACTGGGGCAGTAGTAAGTGTCAGCTCTAATCAACTAGGAATGCAGCCATCCCATACTTAGCATGTACCCATTGTGACAGACCCAGACCAGTGGGGTACAGGAGTCTGGTAGAGGGCAAATATACTGGTCACTGGATGAGTAGTTTTCTGTTCCCTGAGTGACCAGAGCAGGAGCTGCACTAGAGTAATCAGGAACCTGCTAGAACTAGTTAAGGCAGGCAGGCTAATTAGGACACCTGGAGCCAATTAAGAAGAAGCTGCTAGAATCAATTAAGGCAGGCTAATCAGGGCACCTGGGTTTTAAAA
>NW_020681169.1:0-387 GCF_002925995.2 Terrapene triunguis
AATCAGGGAGCGGGGGGGTTGGATGGGGCATGGGAGTCCCGGGGTCTTTCAGGGGGCAGGGGGTAGATAGGGGTCAGGGGACAGGGAGCAAGGAGGGTCCTGGGGGGGCAGTTAGGGTGGGGGGTCTGGAGGGGGTGGTCAGGGGACAAGGAGCTGCGGGGTGGATTGGATGAGTTGGGAGTTCTGGGGGGGGGCTGTCAGGAGGCAGGGGTGTGGAGAGGGGTTAAGGAGGCAGGGAGCAGGGGGGGTTGTATGGGTCAGGAGTTCTGGGGGTTCTGTCAGGGGGCGCGGAGCAGTTGGATAGGTGTGGGAGTCCCGGGGCGGGGGTGTGGATAAGGGTCGGGGCAGTCAGGGGACAAGTAGGGGGTAGGGTCCTAGGGGGGCAGT
>NW_020681169.1:487-3384 GCF_002925995.2 Terrapene triunguis
GGGGGGGGGCTGTCAGGAGGCAGGGGTGTGGAGAGGGGTTAAGGAGGCAGGGAGCAGGGGGGGTTGTATGGGTCAGGAGTTCTGGGGGTTCTGTCAGGGGGCGCGGAGCGGTTGGATAGGTGTGGGAGTCCCGGGGCGGGGGTGTGGATAAGGGACGGGGCAGTCAGGGGACAAGTAGGGGGTAGGGTCCTAGGGGGGCAGTCGGGACAAGGAGCAGGGAGGCTTAGATAGGGGGTGGGGTCCTGGGGGGCAGTTAGGGGCAGGGGTCCCAGGAGGGGGTAGTCAGGGGACAAGGAGCAGGGGGGGTTGGGAGTTCTGAGGGGGGCAGTCGGGGCGGGAAGTAGGAGGGAGTGGATGGGGCGGGGCTAGGGCGGGGCTCCCTGGGTGCACACCCTAATGAAATGGGCTGCGCACGCCTATGCACTTCAGTAACAGGCAAATTGGCTGAAACTATAGTTGAACAGAATGATCAGACACATAGATTAAACACAGTTTGTTTGGGGGTGGGGGGAGTCAACATGGCTTTTGTAAAAGGAAATCATGCCTCACCAATTTATTAGAATTCTTTGAGGGGTCAACAAACATGTAGACAAGGGTGATCCAATGGATATAGAGTACTTGGACTTTCAGAAAGCCTTTGGCAAGGTCCCTCACTAAGGCTCTTAAGCAAAGTAAGCAGACCTGGGATAAGAGGGAAGATCCTCTCTTGGATCTGTAACTGGTTAAAAGATAGGAAACAAAGGGTAGGAATAAATGGTCAGTTTTCAAAATGAAGACAAGTAAATAGCGGTATCCCCCAGGGATCTGTACTATACAGGGACCAGTGCTATTCAACATATTCATAAAGGATCTGGAAAAAGGGGTAAACAGTGAGGTGGCAAAGTTTGCAGATGTTAGAAAATTACTCAAGATAATTAAATCCAAAGCAGACAGTGACGAGTTACAAAGAGATCTCACAAAACTGGGTGACTGGGCAACAAAATGGCAGATGAACTTCAATGTTGATAAATGCAAAGTAATGCAGATTGGAAAGCGATCCCAACTATTCATACAAAATGATGGGTTCTAAATTAGCCATTAACACCCCAGAAAGAGATCATGAAGTCATTGGGGATAGTTCTCGGCAAACATCTGTTCAATATGCAGCAACAGTCAAAGAAGCTAAAAGAATATTAGGATCCATTAGGAAAGGGATAGATAATAAGAGAGTAAATATAATAATGCCACTATATCAATCCATAGTATGCCCACACCTTGAATACTGTGTGCAGTTCTATTTGCCCCATCTCAAAAGAAGACACATTAAAAATGGAAAAGGTACAGAGAAGGGCAACAAAAATGATTAAACAGTATGGAATATTTTCCATACGAGAAGAAATTAAAAAGACTGGGACTGTTCAGTTTGGAAAAGATATTACTAAGGGGGGATATGATAGAGGTCTATAAAATCTTGAATACTGTGGAGAAAGTGAATGGGGAAGTGTCATTTACCCCTTCACATTACACAAGAGTTAGGTGTCACCCAGTGAAATTAATAGGCAGCAGGTTTAAAACAAACATAAGGAAGTTCTTCACACAACACACAGTCAACCTGTGGAACTCATTGCCAGGGGATGTTGTGAAGTCCAAAACCATAACTGAGTTCAAAAACGAATTAGATAAGTTAATGGAGGATAGGTCCATCAATGGCTATTAGCCAGGATGGTCAGGGAGGCACTCCCACGTTCTGGGTGTTCCTAAGCCTCTGACTGCCAGATGCTGGGACTGGACAATGGGGGACAGATCACTTGATGATTGCCCTGTTCTGTTCATTTGTTTTAAAGCATCTGGCATTGGCCACTGTTGGAAGCTAGGATATTTGTCTAGATCAGTGGTTTTCAACCTTTTTTTCTGGGGACCCAGTTGAAGAAAATTGTTGATGCCCGCGACCCAACGGAGCTGGGGATGAGGAGTTTGGTGTGGGGGTGAGGGCTGTGGGGTGGGTCCAGGAATGAGGGGTTTAGGGTGTGGGATGGGGCTCTGGGCTGGGGGTGCAGGCTCTGGAGTGGGGCAGGGGATGTGGGGTTTGGGATGTAGGAGGGGCTCCAGGTTTGGGGGTGCTCAGGGCTGGGGCAGGGGGTTGGAGTGCGGTAGGGGGGGTCAGAGCTCTGGGCTGGGGGTGCAGGCTCTGGGGTGTGGCCGGGGATGAGGGGTTTGGGGTGCAGGAGGGGGTTCGGGGTTTGGGGGGGCTCAGGGCTCGAGCAGGGGATTGGGGCATGGGGTTGAGGTGCAAACTTACATCTGGTGGCTCCCAGTCAGCAGCGCAGCAGGGGTGCAGAGGCAGGCTTCCCGCCTGTCCTGGCACCGCAGACCGTGCTGCGTCCCGGAAGCGGCCAGCAGAAGGTCCGGCTCCTAGGTGGAGGTGCCTAGAAGCCGGACCCACTGCTGGACACTTCCGGGGCACAGCACAGTGTTGGAACAGGTAGGTAGTAGCCTGCCTTAGCTGGGCAGCACCGCTGACAGGACTTTTAACGTCCCGGTCGGCAGTGCTGACCAGAGCTGCTAGGGTCCCTGGGTGCTGAGCAAGGCGACCTAGTGCCTTACATGCCACGACCCAGTACTGGGTCACAACCTGAACTTTGAAAAACACTGGTTTAGATGGACCGTTGGTCTGACCCAATATGGCCATTCTTATGTTCTTATGACATCTTAATTCCCATATTCCCCAAGGGGAAAAAAAGATGACTACCAAAGAAGTAGTGTCTCTAGTCTCTTAGAGGAGGGCAATAACCACACCATGTATTTAAGCACCATTACTAACTTGTCTACACTACACTACACAGTTTTGTTGACAAAAGTCAGGTTTTGTCGACACAACAGTGGAGGTGTACACACTACAATACTCATTCTGCTGACAA
>NW_020681170.1:0-906 GCF_002925995.2 Terrapene triunguis
ACTATAGAATACTATATTCTCGCAGGGGCCCCTGTGGGGCCCGGGGCAAATTGCCCCACTTGCCCCCCCCCTCTGGGCGGCCCTGGCCGGCACATGGCACACCTGCCGCTCTCTGCCCTCACCGTTCGTCCTGGTTCTCCTGGCTCCCCCAGCTTCCCCCTCTCACCCGGAGGGCCCTAATGGAACAAACAGATGAACACTCCATTACATTCACATCTCCCTAAAGAGCATATCCAGGTGACCCATCCTTCTAGACCCCTCCATGGCCCTCACCACACTCCTATCCAAGCACATCACAGTCAGGAATGGATTTTGTCCTCACAACACCCCTGATTGGCAGGTAAATAAGTAAAAAGAGGGGCAACTACCACTGGGATCCTGGCGGGAAACAAGGGGTTGGGAGGGGGAAAGGGTCTAGGAGCTAGTTGGTGCGGGGTAGACCGACACTGGCTGAGGAGACAAGGAGAGACAGAATAGGTGGGCAAGGAGACAGACTGAGAACCAAAAGGGGCGGGAGGAAGGAAGGAGAAGAGGGAACGGGGGAGACAGATCCGATGAGCAGACAGGGTGCGTTGGGAGAACTGGGACTGGCTGGGCAAAGAGACTGGGACAAGAAGCCTTGGTGGGGAGGGGACAGTCTCTTTCACTGCACACCCTTGACTCATCCCCAAGCAGGTCCAGCCTGTGCACTGAGTGAGGCCGGAGTCCTGTGGAAAAACTAAGCCTGTCATCATGCAGTTAAAGACACATCACAATGCATATGCAGACGGGGGGCAAATTAAGCTTGCGCGGGCAACCAGAATTCTGGTATTTCCTAGCTTTTGAGTGCTTGGCTTTGCAATCAGAATGTGTGTGTGTATGTGTGTGTGTGTGTGTGTGTGTGTGTGTGTGTGTGTGTGTGTGTGT
>NW_020681170.1:916-1065 GCF_002925995.2 Terrapene triunguis
TGTGTGTGTGTGTGTGTGTGTGTGTGTGTGTGTGTGTGTGTGTGTGTTTATGCCCAACATTTATGAGTGTGGTGGACACACTGCTGTACAACAGAATTCCATGTTATCAAGTGCAATCTGCTTGTATCATAGAATCATAGAATATCAGG
>NW_020681171.1:0-447 GCF_002925995.2 Terrapene triunguis
CCCCTCCTTTTACATTGCAAACCCATTTTAAATGGCCAACCCAACGGGTGCTTGGTATGGGAAATGAGGGCGCTACTGTTTGAAACCATTCCCACATGTTAAGAAGGTTAAAAAAGCCAAAAGACTGTGGCTTACCATGGCTGCCTGCAAGCCGAAATCTGTTGCCTGGCACTGCGTGAGTGATCTCTCACACCAAACCGGCAGGCCCTCAATATAAGAGGAAAAATGCGACCTTGTAACGAAAGCACATGTGCTGTGTAATGTGAACAGCAAAATTTAACGTGAAAGAGTGTACCCATTGTTCTCTAAAATGTGTCTTTTTTAACCACCTCTCCCTTCTCCTCCACCAGCTGCAAATGTTTCTCCTTCACAGAGGCTAGTGAAGATTAGAAGGAGAAAACGGCGGACTCGGGATGATATGTTCACGGAGCTCCAGATGTCCTCCCA
>NW_020681171.1:547-1969 GCF_002925995.2 Terrapene triunguis
CTGCAAGCCAAATTCTGTTGCCTGGCACTGCGTGAGTGATCTCTCACACCAAACCGGCAGGCTCTCAATATAAGAGGAAAAATGCAACCTTGTAACGAAAGCACATGTGCTGTGTAATGTGAACAGCAAAATTTAACGTGAAAGAGTGTACCCATTGTTCTCTAAAATGTGTCTTTTTTAACCACCTCTCCCTTCTCCTCCACCAGCTGCAAATGTTTCTCCTTCGCAGAGGCTAGCGAAGATTAGAAGGAGAAAACGGCGGACTCGGGATGATATGTTCTTGGAGCTCCAGATGTCCTCCCACGCTGAAAGAGCCCAGCAGAATGCGTGGAGGCAGTCAATGTCAGAGTGCAAAAAAGCACAATATGAACGGGAGGAGAGGTGGCGGGCTGAATCGCGGGCTGAACAGAGCAAGTGGCAGGCTGAAGATGATAGGTGGCGTCAGCTTGCAGACAGAAGGCAAGAGTCGATGCTCCGGCTGCTGGAGCATCAAACTGATATGCTCCAGCGTATGGCTGAGCTGCAGGAAAGGCAGCAGGAGCAGAGACCGCCGCTACAGCCTCTGTGTAACCAACAGCCCTCCTCCCCAAGTCCCATTGCCTCCTCACCCAGACGCCCAAGAACACGGTGGGGGGGCCTCCGGCCACCCAGTCACTCCACCCCAGATGATTGCCCAAGCATCGGAAGGCTGGCCTTCAATAAGTCTTAAAGTTTTAAACTGCAGTGTGTCCTTTTCCTTCCCTCCTCCCCCACCCATCCTGGGCTACCTTGGCAATTATCCCCCTAGTTGTGTGATGAATTAATAAAGAATGCATGAATGAGAAGTAACAATGACTTTATTGCCTCTGCAAGCGGTGCTCGAAGGGGGGAGGGGAGGGTGTGGTGGTTGGGTTACAGGGAAGTAGAGTGAACCGGGGGGGGCGGGGCGGGCGGAGGGTTCATCAAGGAGAAACAAATAGAAGTTTCACACCATAGCCTGGCCAGTCACAAAACTCGTTTTCAAAGCTTCTCTGATGCGCACCGCGCCCTGCTGTACTCTTCTAACTGCCCTGGTGTCTGGCTGCGCGTAATCAGCGGCCAGGCGATTTGCCTCAACCTCCCACCCCGCCATAAATGTCTCCCCCTTACTCTCACAGATATTGTGGAGCGCATAGCAAGCAGCAATAACAATGGGGATATTGGTTTCGCTGAGGTCTATCTGAGTCAGTAAGCTGCGCCAGTTCACTTTTAAACATCCAAATGCACATTCCACCACCATTCGGCACTTCTCAGCCTATAGTTGAACAGGTCCTGACTACTGTCCAGGCTGCCTGTGTACGGCTTCATGAGCCATGGCATTAAGGGGTAGGCTGGGTCCACAAGGATAACAATAGGTATTTCAACATCCCCAACGGTTATTTTCTGGTCCGGGAAGAAAGTCCC
>NW_020681172.1:0-511 GCF_002925995.2 Terrapene triunguis
GAATTTGCAGCCCCCAAAACTAACCCAGCCCCCCCGGCGCCCCCCCCGGCACAAGCGAGCCCCGAGGCTCCCCGCGCCCCCCGGGACGGGATTCAAACAGGGGGGGGCAACAGGAGGGGCTGGGCTGGGGGTGGGGTTATTGGGGGGGCATCAGCTTCACAATAGAGGCGCCCCCCGCTCCGCTCCCCCTGGCCCGGCCCGGCCCGGCTCGGCTCGGCTCGGCTCGGCCCGGTACTCACGACTTGAGCGGGTTGTGCACCGCCGCGGCCATCCCCGCAGCCCGGCTCCCCGCTCGGCTCGGCGGAGCTCGGTACAATTTCATTCATTCTCCGGGGCTGATGTGGGGCAGGGGCAGCCAATCAGGGGCCCTCCCAAAACTCCAGGTGCATCCTGGGAAATGTAGTCCAGCCTGCAGCCCCTCCCCCCCAGGTGAGGCAGGCAGGGCCCGTGCGCCCCCCCGCCCCGGGAGGAGGCAATTACACCCCCCGGGGGCTTCACTGCGGGGGGGGGG
>NW_020681172.1:611-1088 GCF_002925995.2 Terrapene triunguis
GGGGGGGGTGAGCTCAGGGGGGTCACATGCCAGACAGGCAGCATCTAGACTGATGCTCCAGCCCAAAGCACAGACACGGATCAGGGCCCCGTTGGGCCGGGCGCCACCCAGACCCCGGCCGAGAGCAGGGCCCCGTCGGGCCGGGCGCTGCCCAGACCCCGGCCGAGAGCAGGGCCCCGTCGCGCCGGGCGCCACCCAGACCCCACCCAAGATCAGGGCCCCAACGGGCCGGGCACCGCCCAGACCCCGGCCGAGATCAGGGCCCCATCGGGCCGGGCGCCGCCCAGACCCCGGCCGAGATCAGGGCCCCGTCGCGCCGGGCGCCACCCGGACCCCAGCCGAGATCAGGGCCCCGTCACCTGGGTCCCAGCCAATGTCCAGCCCCCCGACACCAAACCCCCTTCCCTTGCTGGATGAAAGGGACTTGTCCCAAGACCTCCCCTGCTGCAGGCTCTGCCAGGGCTGGAACGCCCCGCT
>NW_020681173.1:0-480 GCF_002925995.2 Terrapene triunguis
ATATAGGTCAATTTGTTCAGCAGAGTGATGTAAGCTTCGTTATGATTGCATCATCCATGACTTCTAGGAATAACATGATGCAATTCATATCATTTATGAAGCAATACCAGCTTCAGATTGCATCATTCATTGTTTTGCCTAAAAAGCAAGTACTGTCCAAACCCAGTCATAGATGTATTTTAGTTATTTCTGGTTTAAATTGAGATCCCTTCCCTTTATAACTCACTTATCCTTCGCCATTCCCAAGTCAAGGGTCGTATATACTGACCCAGTAGCGTATTTTGAAAACTAGAGCTAATCAACAATTTTAAGCATCATTTTCGTTCTCAGTGACCCAGAATTAGTAAAGTTTGACTACGTTTATTTCAGAAGCATTTTGGCTGTAGAGCAGTGCTACAGCTTGCTGTGAATGGTAGGAACAGGGCCAGCTCTAGGTTTTTTGCAACCCCCACCTCAGCCCTGGGCTCCCCCCACACCCTT
>NW_020681173.1:580-5138 GCF_002925995.2 Terrapene triunguis
CCCCCCCCTGCACCCGCACCCCCTGCCGCCCCAGCTCTGGCCCCCACCTGCACCTCCTGCCGCCCCAGCCCTGGGCTCTCCCCCAAAGAAAGAATTGGGTGGACTAAAGGGACAGTGCCCCTCTCTATCTGAAGCCTAGCAAGGCAGGTACGTGGATCCCACTAGAATTTAAAATGAAAAGTAAGGGAGGGGAGGCTCTACTATTACCTGGGCAGCTTTAGATACAGTACCAGGCACGTAGGAGGATTTCCACTTCTGAGCCATGGAAGCAGAAATTGACTTTTCTTTTCCAGTTTTAGCTAATATTCAGAAAGGGAATCCAACACCTGCCTTCCAGATTTGAACACCCTCAAAATTCAGGAGTGCTCAAGCTCAGTTTGGGCAGCTGTTACTTCATTTCTCCCAAATCAAATATACTGATCCACTGTAACTTGCTGTAGGAAAAAGTAGAATAAATTGAGCAAGAAATGTTTCCCAGTGGTTATTAGGACTGGAATTGCTATTTTCAACAGCCATTGCTTTTATTATTATTATTTTTTTTTAAGTTTTAGTTTTATTTGTTTAAAAGGAAGACCGTGATATTCCATTGGCAAATTCCCCATAGAAACAAAGAATGGAACAAAAGAATAATAAAGGCACCTCAACTTTCCTCATTTATGTAGGACAGTCTTATAATATGCATCCAGATATCCTCCAGTCACACAAGCTGAAAATTGTTCCACTTTACTGCAGTTCTGTAGCCATATGGGAACCAATCCTGTCTGTGTTCTGTGCACATCCCAAATTCCTGCTGAATGACCCGCCCTGGGAGCGAGTTACCAGTGACGCAGGGCTGGGGCAGCAGGAGGGTGCAGTGGGGGGGGGGGGCAGCCAAATTTTTTTTTGCTTGGGGCAGCAAAAAATGTAGAGCCGGCCCTGGTTGGGGTATCCTCTTGCACTGAAGTTACCTCTCCAGGGGAGGGAACTTCAGTTACTAGGAAAAGGCAGGTGTTAGTAATGGGAGATTCAATCATTAGAAACGTAGATAGCTGGATTTGTGATGACCAGGAGAACCGTATGGTGAGTTGCCTGCCTGGTGCAAAGGTTGCGGATCTCTCGAGGCATCTGGATAGACTTATGTGTAGTGCTGGGGAGGAGCCAATGGTCGTGGTACATGTAGGTACCAATGACATAGGGAAGGGTAGGAGAGATGTCCTGGAGGCCAAATTTAGGCTGCTAGGGAAGAGAATGGAATCCAGGACCTCTATGGTGGCATTCTCAGAAATGCTCCCAGTTCCACGCGCAGGGCCAGGTAGGCAGGCAGAGCTTCAGAGTCTCAATATGTGGATGAGACGATGGTGTAGAGAGGAGGGGTTTAGATTCATTAGGAACTGGGGAAACTTCTGGAATGGGGGGAGCCTATACAGGAGAGATGGGCTCCACCTAAACCAAAGTGGAACCAGACTGCTGGTACTAAACATTAAAAAGGTTGCAGAGCAGTTTTTAAACTAGGAGATGGGGGAAAGCCGACTGCTGCAGAGGAGCATGTGGATCGGACAGAGAATTCTCTTAGAGGAGAGTCTATTATAGAAATTCTCTAGGTTATAGTCAGGAGGAGAGGATGGAAGAGGATAAAGTAGGGGCCAGATCAGACGAGAAACATTCACATAAAGAATCTGACACATCAGAAAAGGGCAGACAAATAAAGAGTGACAAGTTTTTAAGGTGCTTGTACACAAATGCTAGAAGTCTAAATAATAAGATGGGTGAACTAGAGTGCCCCCTGTTAAAGGAGGATATTGATATAATAGGCATCACAGAAACCTGTTGGACTGAGGACAATCAAAGGGACACAATCATTCCGGGGTACAAAATATATCGGAAGGACAGAACAGGTCATGCGGGGGGGGGGGGGAGTGGCATTATATGTGAAAGAAATGTAGAATCAAATGAAGTAAAAATCTTAAGTGAATCCACATGTTCCATAGAATCTCTATGAATAGAAATTTCATGCTCTAATAAGAATATAACATTATGGATCTATTATCGACCACCTGACCAGGACAGTGATAGTGATGATGAAATGCTAAGGGAAATTAGAGAAGCTATCAAAATAAAGAACTCAATAATAGTGGGGGATTTCAATTATCCCCATATTGACTGGGAACATGTCACCTCACGACGAAATGCAGAGACAAAATTTCTTGATACTTTAAATGACTGCTTCTTGGAGCAGCTGGTACGGGAACCCACAAGGGGAAAGGCAATTCTCAATTTACTCCTGAGTGGAGCGCAAGAGCAGGTCCAAGAAGTAACTATAACAGGACCGCTTGGAAATAGTGACCATAACATAATAACATGTGACATCCCTGTGGTGGCAAGAACATCTCAACAGCCCAACACTGTGGCATTTAATTTAAAAAAGGGCGAACTATGCAAAAATGAGGAGGTTATTTAAGCAGAAATTAAAAGGTACAGTGCTTAGAGTGAAATCCCTGCAAGCTGCATGGACACATTTCAAAGACACCATAATAGAGGCCCAACATAAATGTATATCCCAAACTAAAAATCACAGAAAAAGAACTAAAAAAGAGCCACCGTGGCTTAACAACCATGTAAAAGAAGCAGTGAGAGATAAAAAGACTTCTTTTAAAAAGTGGAAGTCAAATCTTAGTGAGGTAAATAGAAAGGAGCATAAACACAAAACTAAGTGATTGGGCAACAAAATGGCAAATGAAATTTAATGTGGATAAATGTAAAGTAATGCACATTGGAAAAAATAACCTCAACTATACATACAATATGATGGGGGCTAATTTAGCTACAACAAATCAGGAAAAAGATCTTGGAGTCATCATGGATAGTTCTCTGAAGATGTCCATGCAATGTGCAGAGACAGTTAAAAAAGCAAACAGGAAGTTAGGAATCATTAAAAAGGGGATAGAGAATAAGTCAGAGAATATATTATTGCCCTTACATAAATCGATGTTACACCCACAACTTGAATACTGCATACAGATGTAGTCCCCTCATCTCAAAAAAGATATACTGGCACTAGAAAAGGTTCAGAGAAGGGCAACTAAAATGATTAGGGGTTTGGAATGGGTCCCATATGAGGAGAGATTAAAGAGGCTAGGACTTTTCAGCTTGGAAAAGAGGAGACTAAGGGGGGATATGATAGAGGTATATAAAATTATGAGTGATGTGGAGAAAGTAGAGAAGGAAAAGTTATTTACTTACTCCCATAAGACAAGAACTAGGGGTCACCAAATGAAATTAATAGGCAGTAGGTTTAAAACAAATAAGAGGAAGTTCTTCTTCACACAGCGCAGTCAACTTGTTGTGGGGAAACAGAGCAGGGGGGGCCTTCTTTTCAGTAGCCAGAGTTCTAAGTCTGCAGACCCCAAGGTGGGCCCTACAACAGAGACCAGTTGTGCTGGTGACCTTTGCACAGAATAAGGCAGGCCTAAAAGCCTGAACCAAACTGCACAATCCAATTTTCTGCCAAACCTGGTCAAAAGTAGTATCAGAGGAGGGGGGGAAAAGAATTACAAAGTCCGTTGGAGGCTAAAGAAACTGCTTTAGAAATATAATGATCTCAAGGCTTTAGAAATATAATAACCGCAAGTTTATGAAATTGCTTAAAGAAATAGAATATCTGCTCATATTAAGAAATTGTTTTTGCAGAAAGTTAACCATCCTTGCTGCTATAACTATTTGCAACATTTTCCAATTCCAGCTATCTGCAAATTAACCAATGATAGCTCTCCTTTGAGCGTCCCCTGGAAACCCCCCCTTAAACCCTCACCGAAATCCCCCGGAAAATAACATGTACCATGTCTTGAGAAATGTACCCAAGCTGGGCTATGCGCCACCCCTGCGGAAAACCACCAAGCGCCCCTCTACCAAAATAAACACCCACTTCTCGGAAAATTAAGAAAGGGGGGGGGCTGACCCCAACCCCAGTTTCTTAGCTCATGCCCAGCTCGTGACCAACCCCAGTTTCTTAACTCATGACGTATTGTTTGCATTTTGCTTGTGGTTTAATGGAATAAAAACCCGCCTGCGTGTGGGGCTTGGGTGTGCCAGTTTCCGAACTGCACCCCAACGCGTTTGGTATGTATTGCAATAAAGGCCTCAGGCTCTGAGTCTGTGAACTAAAATCACTGCATGGGTGATTCTTTCCACGACAGGAAATCATACTATACATACAATATGATGGGGGCTAATTTAGCTTCAACAAATCAGGAAAAAGATCTTGGAGTCATCGTGGATAGTTCTCTGAAGATGTCCATGCAAAGTGCAGAGGCAGTTAAAAAAGCAAACAGGATGTTAGGAATCATTAAAAAGGGGATAGAGAATAAGTCAGAGAATATATTATTGCCCTTACATAAATCGATGTTAAACCCACAACTTGAATACTGCGTACAGATGTAGTCCCCTCATCTCAAAAAAGATATACTGGCATTAGAAAAGGTTCAGAGAAGGGCAACTAAATGATTAGGGGTTTGGAGAGGGTCCCATATGAGGAGAGATTATAGAGGCTAGGACTTTTCAGCTTGGAAAAGAGGAGACTAAG
>NW_020681174.1:0-283 GCF_002925995.2 Terrapene triunguis
AAAAATGATTAGGGGGCTGGAGCACATGACTTATGAGGAGAGGCTGAGGGAACTGGGATTGTTTAGTCTGCAGAAGAGAAGAATGAGGGGGGATTTGATAGCTGCTTTCAACTACCTGAAAGGGGGTTCCAAAGAGGATGGATCTAGACTGTTCTCAGTGGTACCAGATGACAGAACAAGGAGTAATGGTCTCAAGTTGCAGTGGGGGAGGTTTAGGTTGGATATTAGGAAAAACTTTTTCACTAGGAGGGTGGTGAAGCACTGGAATGGGTTACCTAGGGAG
>NW_020681174.1:383-5237 GCF_002925995.2 Terrapene triunguis
GAGAGCCTGGGAGGGAGGGGGAGACTCCGAGTGGCAGCAGCGTGCGAAACGGCTGTTTTGCGTGCCGCGGCTGCTCGGGATATCCCCCTCCCTCCCAGGTTTGAGAGCCTGGGAGGGAGGGGGAAACCCCGAGTGGCCGCGGCGCGCGAAACAGCTGATTCGCGCGCCGCTGCTCCCCCTCCCTCCCAGGCTTGAGAGCCTGGGAGGGAGGGCGAGTAGTGGCGCGCGAGTGGCAGCAGCAGCGGAGGTGAGCTAGGGCGGCCGGGGCACATTTTTAGGGGCGGCATTCTGGTGCCGACCATGCCGCCCCTAAAAATGTGCCGCCCCAAGCACCAGCTTGTTTTGCTGATGCCTAGAGCCGGCTCTGAGCGGAGGGCAACAAAAATGATTAGGGGGCTGGAGCACATGACTTATGAGGAGAGGCTCAGGGAACTGGGATTGTTTAGTCTGCAGAAGAGAAGAATGAGGGAGGATTTGATAGCTGCTTTCAACTACCTGAAAGGAGGTTCCAAAGAGGATGGATCTAGACTGTTCTCAGTGGTATCAGATGACAGAACAAGGAGTAATGGTCTCAAGTTGCAGTGTGGGAGGTTTAGGTTGGATATTAGGAAAAACGTTTTCACTAGGAGGGTGGTGAAGCACTGGAATGGGTTACCTAGGGAGGTGGTGGAATCTCCTTCCTTAGAGGTTTTTAAGGTCAGGCTTGACAAAGCCCTGGCTGGGATGATTTAGTTGGGAATTGGTCCTGCTTTGAGCAGGGGGTTGGACTAGATGACCTCCTGAGGTTCCTGCCAACCCTGATATTCTATGAGTGTATGATTCCCCTAGTGTACCCATCCTGTACACGTAGCACACCTGCATCCCATCACTGAGGGCGCCATAGCCCCATTATCCCGTCACACTCCTCCACACCTTCCAGGCCCTGACCGAGATCTGCTTTCTTTTTTCCCTTTGCTGGTTGTTTACATTAGTTATCCTTGTGTTCTTGGGCAACGCTCTGGAGAGGTGGGAAGCTGGTCCTTTGGGATGTCTCAGATGCCCTGGAAGTGAGGCTGGCTCTAACTGAGAGGGCAGTGACTTGTATTCAGGCTGCTTTGACACCTATTTAACTCAGACCCTTTAATAATCGGTGTGGACAAATTCTCTTCCATTCAAGATCTGATGCCCCAGCCATTAAGATTCTACTAATAATGCCTAGCTCTTCCAGGGGGGTTTCCCTCCCTAGCTCTCCCAGCGCTTTATAAAGGAGTCCTGTGCCTTTATCCCCATTTTACAGATGGGGAAACTGAGGCACAGCAGTGACTTGCCCAGCATCCCCCAGCAAAGTAGTGGCAGACCAGGGACCTTAACCAAGCCTCATGAGTCCCAGTCTGGCATTATCCATAAAGGCTGGGAGAGCTCATTAGGCAGGAGACCCTCCCAGTACAACAGGCCCAGTTGGAGAAGACGCTCCTGCTATTTCTAGGGTAAGACTCGAACAGAACAACCCAGTTTGTTAAAATAAGCCCTGTCAGGGCTTCTGTTTTCATTAGGAAGAAACAATAAGGTCTCCAGCCATTTTATCCCCCTCTGCAGGTCACCCGTAAAGCTGTCAGTGTTTGGCACATGGGATCAGCATACATCCTCCTGAGACAATAGAAGAGTGTGCGTGTGTGCAGGTGGGTGTGTGAATGCAGGGGAGACACAGGGTGCACCAACATGTGAACAGAGCATGCCAGCAACAGCAGACGTGCATGGCAGTGGCTGTGGTCGTGTGTTGTGTGGGTAGCTGGGTGCATGGCTGGCACAGCATGCACAACTCTTGGAGCCCCTCCTAGACGGGAGGAGCACAGTGCACAAGCATCTGAGCAGAGTGTGTGTGTCTGTGTGTGTCTGTGTGTGTGTGCGTGCACTGAACACCCCTCCTTGACACAGCTGGGGTGTGTGATGAGCAGAGCTTTGTGAGTGTGGGGGGGGGGAGGTGCCAGTATGCACTGAGCATAGCTCCGATAGTGTGTCAGGGTGTGCGAGCTCACAGGTGTGCACCCCAGCATGGCTGTGTAGCGCGGATGCCCTGGCTCTGCAATACACACTGGCCACAGCCCACCTCTTCAGAAGGAGGGCCAACCCCTGGCAAAACTGCTCCGTCCTCTGAACCACAGCTCAGCTGGTCCCTCGGCGCCTTTTCAAATCGGAGTGTGGGAAACCCTGAAGCTCCGGATAAAAGAGAAACTTGCAGGATAGAAAGACTGAAAACTCCAGCTCCCAATGGCTCAGCGGTGTGCTCTGCAGTCCCTGAAATGGTTTCAGTTCACTCTTCTCAGGCTGCTTTGAAAGGCTTCAGCTACACGTAGGGAAGACGTTTGTATGTATTTCTCTGACCCCCAACATGCCTGATGTCTAATAGGTGAGGCTGGTCCAAGTGCTGGATCTAAGACTAATGAACAGAGCCAGCATGAGCCAATGCAATACACACTTTGGACCATACGAGGTGGCATCATGGGGCCATGTGTTTGATTGAAGACCAAACCCCTTGTGTCCGTATGAGGAGAGATTAATAAAACTGGGACTTTTCAGCTTTGAAAAGAGACGACTGAGAGGGAATATGATAGAGGTCTATAAAATCATTCTGGTGTGCAGAAAGCGAATAAGGAAGTGTTATTTACTCATTCATATAACAAAAACCTGTGGAACTTATTGCCAGGGAATGTTGTGAAGGCCAAAAGTATAACTGGGTTCATAAAAGCATTAGACAAGTTCCTGGAGGATAGGTCCATTAATGGCTATTTGCCAAGATAGGCTGGGATGCAACACCCTGCTCCGGGTGTCCCTAGCTCCTGTTTCCCAGAAGCCGTGAGTGGACAACGGGTGGATCACTTGACGATTGGATCATTCTCTCTGAAGCATCTGGCACTGGCCACGGTCAGAAGACAGGCTACTGGGCTAGATGGACCACTGGCCTGAACTGTATGGCCATTCTGATGTTCTGCAGTCCCATAGCGGGCTGATGGCAGTCCTGCTCTAGAAAAACTCATTGGTGTTTGGGGAGGGGAGAGCACTGGGAATTTGCACCCTGAACAAGGCCAGGCCAGGGAGAAGCCCACCCGGGGGCGATGGCGCCCTCCCTTGGATGCCTTGGTCCTGTATGTCTCACCTGGGTAGTATCTCTGGCTGGCTCACAGCTGACTGGACGGGGTAGCATCTACTGTCGGCATGTGTGTCTCAGCAGCTTCAAACCACCAGGTGTGGCACCATGCCAGGTAGCTGCACGCCTCAGGTGTGCTGTGAAGCATGCGCACTCAGAGGTCCTGACACTGCAGGGTCAGTGTCACAGCCCTAGGACTCTCGGCAGCGCCTGGCTCCGTGATTGCAGCAGAACAAGGCAGGTTTGCAGACAGGTGGTGACCAAGTTGCTCGCGCTGAGGGCCTCTGTGTAGGGACCCACGACAGCAAGAAGCCAGGGGTGGAGGAGGACAGAGATTGCAGGTCAAACCTGATGTGCATCAAGAGGGCTGTGTGGGGTCCAGGTCTGGAGGGATCGCAAAGAACACAGTGACAACAGCAGTCTAAAATGTCTCTATAACTATGGCCTGGGGGGGCTGCAGGGCAGGGTTGAGGGGCATCGGCAGAGCTGGGGAGGCAGGACTGGAATAGTAGGAGTGGGTGGTTGAGCTATGGGTTGGCATTCAGGAGCACTAGCAGATCCACATGGGATGCTAGCACTGATAAAGCAGGGGGCGCAAGCTAGATTGATGTGCATTAGCAGCACATTGGACTGGCAGGGGTAAGATATCACAGCTGAGGTATCTGTAGCATTCACGGATCTCAAAACAGAGAACTCATCAGGCGTGGGCACCATGGAATGTATCTCCTTCCAAGAGACCAATTCCATCACTCCATGGGTTCCTCTAGTCCCCAGTGTCTTGGTGCTATCAAGGCAAATCAGGAGGGGACTTTTCTGAAGGAGCAGCAGTAGGGGATCAGGTATTAGAGGGCTCTGTAATCTGCCAGGCAAAGGCATCCCAAGATCCAGTGGCTGGAAGTGGAAAGTAGACAATTCAGAAAGTAGCTACCAATTTTTAAGTGAGAGAGGAACTAACCAATGGAACAATTTACCTGGGGATGAGGGAGATTCTCCATCACTTGGAGTCTTCAGACCAAGATAGGTCATCTTTCTAAAGAGTGGGTTCTCACTCAGCCACAAGATATGGGCTGGATGCAGCTGGCAACTGGCTTGTGTTATACAGGGCAGACTAGATGATCATAATGGTCCCTTCTGGCTTTAATCTCTATGACTCTATTACAGGGTTCTAATCCCAACTCTGTCACTGACCCCGTGTATGTCCTTCGCTAAGTCACTTCACCGCTCTGTGCTGCAGTGTCCCCATGGGACTAATGATCCTTTGTACAGTGCTTGGAGATGTGTGGTTGCAAGGCGATATTTCGGTTTGATGATTTCGTACATGGTGTCAACACCCAGATGCCCTGATGGTATTAGCCTTTGGCACAACAGGTGGGACTGTTTCTCTCTGATGCGACTTTGCTCCAGCTACCTGTCCCCATGTGGCCTTCAGCCTGGATTGCTGCACCACCCCCGATGATCATCTTGAATCTACAACTGGTGCAGACGCAGCAGCCCCCTTCCTTAGCAATGCTAGCCCTAGGGAACAGCTTACACTCACGCTACAATGCATGTGCTGGCTCCCTGGTCATTTCTCGCTGCAGGGTGAGGTGTTAACACTGAACTGTAGAGCCCCATGCAGTTTGGCGCAGACCCTCAGCTGATGTAAATTATAGCTCTCCTAAAGGACATGGAGCTTCACTACTTTCATAGATTCATAGATTCTAGGACTGGAAGGGACCTCGAGAGGTCAT
>NW_020681175.1:0-921 GCF_002925995.2 Terrapene triunguis
TGAGTAAGGGTATGTCTACACTACGAGAGTAGTTCGATTTTACTTAAAGCGAATTTGTGGAACCGATATTACAAAGTCGAACGTGTGTATCCACCCTAAGGACAGTAATTCGACTTTGTGAGTCCACACTAACGGGGCAAGCGTCGACATTGGAAGCGGTGCACTGTGGGTAGCTATCCCACAGTTCCCGCAGTCCCCACTGCCCATTGGAATTCTGGGTCGAGCCCCCAATGCCTGCTGGGGCAAAAAAATGTGTCGAGGGTGGTTTTGGGTAACTGTCGTCATTCAACCCTCACTCCCGCCCTCTCTCCGTGAAAGCGCCGGCAGGCAATCAGTTCGCGCACTTTTCTGGTGATTGACAGCGCGGACGCCACAGCAGCGTGAGCATGGAGCCCGCTGCGATCATCGCTGCAGTTATGGCCGTTGTCGACACCTCGCGCCTTATCATGCACCTTTTTCAGAGGCAGATGCTGAGAAATCGGGCGAGGAGGCTACGGCAGTGCAGTGAGGACATTAAGTCTGAGAGGGGCACAGAACTCTCACAAAGCACGGGACCCCGTGCCGTGGACATCATGGTGGCAATGGGTCATGTTGATGCTGTGGAACGGCGATTCTGGGCCCGGGAAACAAGCACGGACTGGTGGGACCGCATAGTGCTGCAGGTCTGGGATGAATCACAGTGGCTGTGAAACTTTCGGATGCGTAAGGGAACTTTCCTGGAACTTTGTGAGTTGCTGTCCCCTGCCCTGAAGCGCAAGGATACCCGGATGCGAGCAGCCCTGACTGTCCACAAGCGAGTGGCCATAGCCCTCTGGAAGCTTGCAACGCCAGACAGGTACCGATCAGTCGCCAATCAATTTGGCGTGGGCAAATGTACCGTGGGGGCTGCTGTGATGCAAGTAGCCAACGCAATCGTTGAGC
>NW_020681175.1:1021-3952 GCF_002925995.2 Terrapene triunguis
GTTTTACCAACATCAACGTCGGATGGCCGGGCAAGGTTCATGACGCTCGCGTTTTCAGGAACTCTGGTCTGTTTAGACGGCTGCAGGAAGGTATTTACTTCCTGGACCACAAAATAACTGTTGGGGATGTGGAGATGCCTATAGTGATCCTCGGGGACCCAGCCTACCCGCTAATGCCCTGGCTCATGAAGCCCTATACAGGCGCCCTGGACAGTGAAAAAGAACTCTTCAACCACCGGCTGAGCAAGTGCAGAATGGTGGTGGAGTGTGCTTTTGGATGTCTGAAGGGGAGATGGAGAAGCTTACTGACTCGCTCTGATCTCAGCGAAACCAATATCCCCATTGTTATTGCAGCTGTGTGCTCCACAATCTCTGTGAGAGCAAGGGGGAGACATTTATGGCGGGGTGGGAGGTTGAGGCAAATCACCTGGCTGCTGATTACGCCCAACCAGACACCCGGACAATTAGAAGAGCCCAGCGGGACGCACTGTGCATCCGGGAAGCTTTGAAATCTAGGTTCCAGAGTGAGCAGGGTAATCTGTGTCTATTCAAGTGACATCATCATAGGACCTAATCACATCAGCCATACCATCAGGGGCTCGTTCACCTGCACATCTACCAATGTGATATATGCCATCATGTGCCAGCAATGCCCCTCTGCCATGTACATTGGCCAAACCAGACAGTCTCTACGCAAAAGAATTAATGGACACAAATCTGACATCAGGAATCATAATACTCAAAAACCAGTGGGAGAACACTTTAACCTGTCTGGTCATTCAATGACAGACCTGCGGGTGGCTATTTTACAACAGAAAAACTTCAAAAACAGACTCCAACGAGAGACTGCTGAGCTGGAATTGATATGCAAACTAGATAAAATCAATTTAGGATTGAATAAGGACTGGGAATGGCTGAGCCATTACAAACATTGAATCTATCTCCCCTTGTAAGTATTCTCACACTTCTTATCAAACTGTCTGTACTGGGCTATCTTGATTATCACTTCAAAAGTTTTTTTTCACTTACTTAATTGGCCTCTCAGAGTTGGTAAGACAACTCCCACCTGTTCATGCTCTCTGTATGTGTGTATATATATCTCCTCAATATATGTTCCATCCTATATGCATCCGAAGAAGTGGGCTGTAGCCCACGAAAGCTTATGCTCTAATAAATTTGTTAGTCTCTAAGGTGCCACAAGTACTCCTCTTCTTTTTGCGGATACAGACTAACACGGCTGCTACTCTGAAACCTGTGACTATTACGTTTGTTTAAACAGGAGCTGAACCTGCCCCCGTTTCTTTACCCAGTTAATGTTGACTATCCTCTCCAGTTACCAACCACCTTCCCCTCCTTCCAACACACCTCTAAAAATAAAATAAATGAAACTTTGTTCATTAGCACCGTTTTCTTTATTACGGATTTCGCGGTAAAGTGTTGAAACTGGGACGCAGACTGTGGTTGGGAGCGGGTGTAGTGATGGAAAGGACGCTTCTAAACTTGAGGAATGACAGGCTCCTGCTCCTAGAGTGGTCCGCAGTGGTGGACTTGTTGTTTCAACGGAGCCTGCCACCCCTCCTTTTCGGGACTCTGTGTGTGGTGGCTGTGTGACTTTGTGGCAGGGGCAGGCGGTTACAGATCCCCTGCTGCGTGGCTCTGTCATCCAGGCTAAGGACCGCTGCATAAGATCTGTAACCGCCCTCCCCCGCCACAAACTCACATAGCCCCCCCCCCCCCCACAGAACATGAAAACCACCTCCCAGACTGACCAGGGTGCCTAGTGACTGCAATGTGTGTGTGACCTTCTGCTGAACCTGCCCCCATGTCTGTACCCTGGTAAAGGTGACTGTGCTCTCCAATTACAACTTCCTTCCCCGCCCTTCAAACACACTGTCCTCTAAAAGAACATAACGGAAACAGTAATTAACAGAAACGTATTTTTTATTAAGAACTACACAGTTAGGGGATGAAACTGGGACGGGGGCTTGGGTGAGGTGCATTTGGAGGGAAGGAAAGGACGTATCAAATCTTTGGGAATGAGAGCCTTCTGCAATTTGAGCAGTCTGTAGGGGTGGAGTGACTGTTTTCACGGCCCCTGCCGCCCCTCCTTCTTGGGACTTTGGGTGAGGGGGGGATGGGACTTTGTGGCGGGGGAGGGCGGTTAGAGATAGAATGCAGGGGGGGGCTTTGTCCTCTTTCCTCCGGTCCTGCAGAACATCTACAAGGCGCCGGAGCGTGTCTGTTTGCTCCCTCATTAGTCCAAGCAGCGTTTGAGTCGCCTGCTGGTCTTCCTGCCGCCACCTGTCCTCCCTTTCGCTGTGTGATCGCTGGTATTGTGACATGTTCTCCCTCCACTGGGTCTGCTGTGCCGCCTCGGCTCGGGAACAGACCATAAGTTCTGAGAACATCTCGTCCCGTGTCCTCTTCTTTCACCGCCTGATCTACGCCAGCCTCTGGGAGGGGGATGCTGGGGTAGCTCTGGAGACGCTCGCAGCTGTAGGATGGGGAAAAGGGAGTGAATTCCTCAAAAAGATACATTTTTGAAAACAATGAATATAGTCTTTCTCTGTGAACAAGACCATGCACAGTACCTATCACATGTGCACTCAGTACAAGGTCGAATTTTCTGTCTTCACCTTGAGTGCCTGGGGTCTTGCTGTACAGATCACACAAGCGGGGCCGGACACCGGAATTCTGCTAGCAGGCGGCCATGGTAAGCTGTAGACTTTTGGCTGCTTAAAGCTTAATTTATAGCAGTGCCCTCCTTTCACGTTCCAAGCAATGCTCCTAGCGTTGGCCAGTTCCTGCTGCCGGCAATCTGGCCTGCATGAACTCTGCCCCTGTCCCACCCCCGTCGCGGCTGTCCCCGGGAAAGATCCCTGCATGCTGCCGGCCAACCGCTCAGCAGGAACGGTTCGCCTCCCCGCCCCC
>NW_020681176.1:0-4050 GCF_002925995.2 Terrapene triunguis
GGGGCTGGGAATGCTGTGGTGATCAGGAGTTGGGTGGGGGCTCTAGGACCTGGCCCTGCCAGGCAGAGGAGGTGCTGTGCCAGGCCCCTGGGTGGCATCTGCGCCCTGACCACATGCTCGCGCCTCTGCAGATGCTGGGCCAGTTCATTGCCCGGGCCGTGGCTGACCATGCGCTGCCCCTGGACTTCCTGGACCGCTACAAGGGGCGCGTGGACTGCGAGCACGCCCGGTAAGAGTCTCCTCCCCCCGCCCTGCCCTGGCACCAGCCTGGTCTGCTCTGCCTCCAGCCGGCAGCTGGCAGCATCTCCAGGGAGAGCCCCCTGCCCCTCACTGTCTCCTCCTTGCAGGGCTGCCTTGGACCGCGCCGCAGTGCTGCTCCGGATCAAGCGGGACGTGAACCAGTTGGACAACGTGTGGGGAGTGGGGGGCGGCCAGAGGCCTGTGAAGCATCTCATCAAAGAGGTGAGCGCCTTGTGCCCCTCGCTGGCCGGCTTGGCCCCGGGGCTGCACGGGGCCTGGGCGGGCGCCTGCCCGTCCCCGTGCTGAGCCCTCAGTACCTGTCCCCCACAGATGAACCTGCTGCTGCGCGAGTACCTGCTGTCCGGGGAGGTGTCGGAGGCAGAGCACTGCCTGCGGGAACTGGAGGTCCCTCACTTCCATCATGAGCTGGTCTATGAGGTAGGGCGCAGGCCTGGCCTGGGGCGTCTGTTTGGGGCTGTGCTGTGATCGCCAGCGCTGGCCGGGGCCAGTACTCGTGGCACCCCCAGTGGCTGCTGCGGCCCGGCCGTGGGAGCTGTGCTTGCTACCTGGATCCTGGGGGGTGTCCGTGATGCCAGCAGTGGCTGGTGCTGCCCACCCCATGCTGACGCCCCCTCCTCCATCCTCGCAGGCTGTAGTGATGGTGCTGGAGTCCACAGGCGAGACTCCCGTCGTCATGATGGTAAAACTGCTCAAGGTGCTGTGGGAGACCGGCCTGGTGACCCTGGACCAGATGAACCGGGTGAGTGCTAGAGCTGGGACAGGAGCCCGGAGAGCAAGGGGCTGGGTTGGTGCCATGAATAGTGAGGGGGAGCCAGCCATGGAGTCTTGGCAGACTGGCCAGCTGCAGCAGAGGTGAGGAGGCCCTTGTGGGGGCAGATTCAGCCTCTAGGATTGACTGCAGCACAGGCTGCCATTCCCAGCCCAGGGCGCGAGGTCTCCCTGGGGTATCACGGCCCCTCCCTGCTCTGTCCCAGCATTCCTGGCTCTGATCCCAGTTCTGATCCCCCAGGGCTTTCAGCGAGTCTATGACGAGCTCGGAGACATCAGCCTGGATGTGCCCCTCGCTCACCGTATCCTGGAGCGGCTGGTGGATCTCTGCTTTGAGGAGGGAGTCATCACCAAGCAGCTGAGAGACACCTGCCCAGCCAGGTACCTGCAGCATGGGGGACTACGGGTCAGGTTTGAGGAGCACCAGGAGAACTGCAGAGGAGCCCAGGGCTGGGATAGAAGGAGCTTGTGGGTTGGAGGTGGGGGGGAAGCCCAGTGCTGGGGTAGCAGGGGCTGTGGGTCAGGATTGAGGGGCACTGGCAGAGCTGTGTGGAGCCCCGGGCTGAGGTAGCGGGGGCTGCAGGTTGGGATTGAGGGGCACAGCAGAGCTGTGGGTCGGGAGTGAGGGGCACTGGCGGAGCTGTGTGTGGGGAGAGCCCAGGGTTGTCTGGGCCTGGCTCACTGACATTCGTGTCTTTCCTCTCTCCAAGGGGCCGGAAGCGATTTGTGAGCGAGGGTGATGGGGGGCAGATCAAGCAGTAACTGGCCGTCTCGTCCCCCCCAGCCCGACAGTCCCCTGGAGGTGATTGATGTCCCCCAGCCCTGGAGCTTCTCCTTGTCTGTCTCCAGCTGGGAACGGCGCCAGGGAACCACCCAGCCCCAGCTCCCAGAGGGGCGGTGCAGAGGCTGTGATGGATCTTGGGGGGGAGGTGGGGTCCAGGAGCAGGGACGGGGCTGGTGGGCTGATCTCCCAGCTGGGGCTGCCCTGGAGGTGGAAGGGGGGGTGGGGGGTGGGCTGGGTGCAGCTGCAGGACTCTTGTCCCCTCCCCCTCCCTGCAGCCCCAGCTGGGAGATGCCCCTCCCTCGCCTAGTGGGGCTGTGTCTGTGCCCCCCCAAGCTTGGCTCCATGCAGTGGGGTTAGCAAGGGGGCATTTCCTCCCTCCCCTCTCCCCCCAGCCTCCTATGGTGGCTAGTTCAGGAAAGGGCCTGGTTCTCACTCTACCCCCGGGGCAGGGAGCTCTGCTTGGGGGCTTTGGGATTCCTTTCTTCCCCACAATGGAGCAACTGAGGTCACCCCATGTGTCAGTCCAGCTGGGGAGGGCCTGGTGGCGCAGGCCTGGCTGTAACTCCATCTGCAGCGTGCTCCTTGGTGCCCCCCTTTCCCACACCAGGGCGTGGCCTGCAGAATGGGCTGGGTAAAACCAGCCTGTCTTAGGGGAAGGCAGTGTGTCCTTACTCTGCCCCAGGGAGCGGAGCTGGGGGCTTGCAAGAGAAATGCCCAGGCCTCTCCCCTGGGCTGGGCACCCGGCCACACAGGACAAGCTGCTTCCTTGTATCTTATGCCAAGGGCCAGGAACAACCTCCAGAGCAAAGGATTCTGGGTCACACCGATCAGCTTGCCTCATGGGCAGTGACACAGGTAAGGGGGCCACACCCACCTCCCCACATCTCAGCTCTGCTCCTCTTCTAGGCAGAGATCCTGCTCCCCCCCAGGGACCCACATAAGGACTGCTCCAGAGACTAGCCTCAGCTCTGCCCCTAAGGTGATCGGCTGAGCATTACCCACAGTCCACTGCCTTGTGCTTACTTTACTACCCTACAGCGATTCATCATAGTGGAGCTTCCCTGGGCTGCAGCACTGGGAGGAGGTAGCACCAACCACCGGTACAGGCCGCATGCAGGAGCACTGGGTGTGACAGCTGGAGTGGGGGGTTCTGCCTGGCCTAAGGGGGCCCAGTTGACGAAGGGCAGGTATTTGAAGGGTGTGGAGCCGGGGGGCCTGTAGGCCTAGGGTGGCTGGGGGTATCTCAGGGAGGTGATGGGCTGGGACTCGTCTCCCAGGGCAGGGGCCTTAAACCCCAGCGCTTGAGCAAGGTGGGACCTGTGGGGGCTACTCCAGGTCTGCCTTCCAGCACCCTGAGGAGTCTATCACCCCCTGGTAGGCCCCACTGTTGGGCTTGGGAGCAGGGAGTCAGCAGCTGGGTGCTGCAGCAGTGGATGGCCCTCCCTGGCTTGAGGAGCGGGGCAAAGGGGCAGCGCTGATGCATAAACACAATAAAGATGTGTCCAAAGGAACCGCTGGTGTAGCCTGTGTTTGTCCTCCACGGTGTGTGCTGGGGGGGTTGACCCTGGTGTAGGGCGGGGGGTGCTCGCTGGCCAGCAGCGCGTGGGGCCGCCCCAAGGACCCTGGCCCACCCAGCGTGTTCCCAGCTGCAGGGCTTGGGGCCTGTGAGGTTTGACCCTCGAGGGCTGCTGCCCGCAGAGCCTGGGAACTGCCTGCCCTGGGCTGGCCCGTCACCCCTCTGCCTGTGCCCGGCTTAGCCCCTGGCCATGGGTAGGGCTCAGCCTCTCGCTCGCCTGGCCGGGCACCGAGCTGCACCTGGCCCCCACCCCCTCCTGGGGTGGCTCAGAACGGGCTGGGCCTGGCTCTGTCCTCTGCCCTGGGGAGCTGCCATGGACTACAACTCCCAGCATGCAGCGCGGCGGGGCTCCCAGCCGCGTGCTAGTTGGGCTAGGGTGGCCAGTGCGCACCGGCAGGTGTCGTGGCTCTACGGCCCCCGCGCGGGGCATGCCGGGAGATGCGGTGACGGGGCCGTCAGCCCTTCCAGCCGCGCGCTCCTGAGGATGGTGACGTACAAGTGCCGCGAGAGCGTCGGTGGGGGCGGGGCCTGGCGAGCTGGCGGTCTCGGGCTGGGGGGCGGAGCCGGGCGAGGGCGGGGCCCGGCGGGCTGGGGGGGGGGGCCGGGTGGGGGGCGGTGGAGGGGGCGGGGCCCCGCGAACTGACGCGAAGGGGGCGGAGCC
>NW_020681177.1:0-1789 GCF_002925995.2 Terrapene triunguis
GGGCAGATAACAATACCGAGCTGTCTGGCTGAGTCAGCATTTGGCACTGGGAGACGGCTGACGTGGGCTTGGGGTTGGGGGGGGGGGGCCTTGTGCCCGCTGGCACTGTCAGATTTCTCCATCTCCGGCTGCCTGCTCCCTGTGTCCCCCCGGATCGGTTCTGATCCGTGCGTGTGCCCCTCCTTGTCCTCCACCTTCCCCCCCCGGAGCCGCGTGGGAACCATCTTGGGACAGCTGATGGATTCCAGCAGCGCCAATCTGCTGACGCTACGGCCGCTGGAAAGCTCCAGTCACTGGCGTCTGGACCCAGCTCAGCAGAGCCAGGAGATGCAGCCACTGGCCTCTCCACGGAGGTCCAGCATCCACGTTCTCCTGCTAGGAGCTCGTCAGACCCCCCCGCTTTGTGGGTCACATTAGATGCAGGGACGGGGCTTCGGATCCAGATTCTGATCCACAATGGGGTGATCAAAACCCACTGCCCACCAAGGCTGGTTCTCGTATCTGCCCCTGGGGCTCATCTGTGACGTGGGGGTGGGGGTCTGGCCTAGGGTTGGGATTGTTCGCTCTCCTGGGAGCTGGGCAGCGGGGACGCAGGATGCACCCGGGAGAGGCTGTAAGTGCTCAGGATCTAGTCGGCTACGCTTAGAGGGGCGTCTTCTGTGCTTTCCTGAGCTGTGCGCGCGAGTGAGAGGGAGGTGAAAGGAGAACTGGGAGGCTCCCTGAATGGGAGAGGCAGGGAGCCGGTTCCTGGCAGTAGGAGCTGCAGAGGAGAAGGCTCTTGTGGCCTGACCGGGGTGGGGGGGAGACTGGCTGCAGGAGATCCATGGAGGGATTTTTGGGAACGAGGAGTGGCTTTTTAAAGTGGAGCCTGGAATGACTGGGGAGGCAGGATGGGGGGCGGGGGTAGGAGAAAGGGGCCGTGCATATGGGAGTCTGGGGAGCTCGGATTTGGGGAGCGGGGAGTGACGAAATGAAGTGCTGCGGAGGAGGACGGGTGGCATTGCCTAATGGTTAGAGCACAGTATGGGGAGCCAGGACCCCTGGGTTCCGCTCCCGGCTCTGGGCAAGGAGTGGGGTCTAGAGCAGAGGTGGGGTTGTGATCCAGGGCTCCTGGGTTCTGTTCCCTGCTGTGACTCCCTTGGGTGCCTCGGTCTCCCCTTGGCAAGGCGGGGTGTGCTGGCTCTGCCCCACTCTAAAGCACCATGAGCTCTAGGGGGGGACAGGGGGTCCCTTTGGGGGCAGGAGGGGAGCTGTGAGTTGGAGGTGGGGGTGTCTGGGGATGGGACTGAATAGAGGAGGGAGCCGAAGCTAAGGAGATGCCCCTGCCTGAGTGTGTGTGTGGGGGGTGACTAGAGCTTTAGCTAAGGAAGGGGAGATAACACCCCCTGCAACTTGGGGGGAGGGGGCTCCCCCAAAGTCTCCCAGGCTGGCATCACACTGGGGAGTCCTACCATGGTGCCCCTTTCTCCCTGTGTCCTCGGGGCCCCCCACCCCTCTCCCCATCAGGACCTCTCCCACCCTGCTAGCCGCTCCCCCTCTGTGTCCCTGGGGTCCTCCCTGGCAGCCCCCCTCCCCCACTGTCTCCTTGGGGACACCCCCATTCTCTGGGACTGAGCTTGAGGGGCCCAGCGTTGGTACAGCCCGCCCCGTGGGCAGCTACTGCCCCCCAATCCCTGGGGGTGGGGGAAGTGCTAGGACCCAGCCTGGCCCCCCAATCCCCGGGTGGGTGGGGACCCAGCCTGGCCCCCCAATTGGGGGAGCGGGGCGGCGCTAGGACCCGGGGGGGGGG
>NW_020681177.1:1889-2402 GCF_002925995.2 Terrapene triunguis
CCATGTGAGCGGGACCCGCCGCCGGGGCGCCGAGCCGGGCCCGGCACTGCCCGCCGCTCCAGGTCCGGGGGGGCAGGGCGGGGGGGATGGGAGAGCCCCCCCGCAGCCTGGGCAGGGGACCCCCCCGGGGCTGGGTTATGGGGGACCCCCCGGGGGCTGGGTTTGGGGGGCAGGGTTATGGGGGACCCCCCTGGGGCTGGGTTTGGGGGGGCTGGGTTATGGGGGAGCCCCCTGGGGCTGGGTTTGGGGGGGCTGGGTTATGGGGGACCCCCCTGGGGCTGGGTTATGGGGGACCCCCTGGGCTGGGTTTGGGGGGCAGGGCTATGGGGGATTCCCTCTGTGAAGGGGGGGATTCCCTGTGCTCGGTGGGTTTTGGGGTGCGGGGTAGACCCCCCCCCAGGAGCCCTGGCTCCCAGGTAGGGATCCCCCTGGGTGGGAAGGGGGGGTGCGGCCCCCTGTGCGTGGCTTGGGATGTGGTTGTTGCGGGATCCCCTCCTGGTGTGGGTTTTTTTT
>NW_020681178.1:0-276 GCF_002925995.2 Terrapene triunguis
TGGAAGAGAGGCTCTGATTGGCTCGAGCAGCCGTCAGGAGGCGGGACCCGGGGCGCCGATTGGCCGAGGCGGGCACCGAGGCGGAAGTGGCAAGAGCGCCCGGCGCCGCATGTCCCAGTGTGCGGAGAGGCCGGGATGGCGGCGGCGGGGCCCGGGCTGCGGGTGAGGGAAGGGGATCCGGGTGTGGGGTGCACGGGGGGGCTGGGGAGTGGGATCCGGGTGTGGGGTGCACGGGGGAGCTCTGGAGGGGGCGCACGGGGGGGGATCTGGGTGTGG
>NW_020681178.1:376-2647 GCF_002925995.2 Terrapene triunguis
ACGGGGGACTGGGGGGCGCACGGGGAGGGGAGCCGGGTGTGGGGTATGGGGGGAGCTCTGGAGGGGGCGCACGGGGGCGGGCTGGGGGAGGAGGTCCAGGGGGGCACATGGGAGGGGATCCGGGTGTGGGGCACACGGGGAGGCTGGGGGTGCACTGGTGGGAGGGGGAGTAGCGGGGGTGGCTCGGTTTAAAGTCTCCCCACCCTGCAGGAACAGCTGGTGTCCGACCTGCCCCCCGCACTGGCCCTGCTGGGATCACTCCAGGAGCAGGTGAGAGAGACCCCGACCCCCCCAGATCCTGGATCGTTGCTGCCCCCCAGGGAAAAGGCCCCGATTCAACCCCTTTCTTCCCCCCCCCAGGTTGTCGGGGTCACGGCCCATGTCCAGGGGCTGCTGCAGCGGGTCCGGGCCGGCGCCTTCCCCACGGAGAAGGTGAGAGCTCAGGTGGGGACCTGCTGCGTCCTCTTCTCCCTCCCCATGGTGATCCGCCCCCTACTCTGACGCTAGACCCCCCCCCTCCAGGTGTCCCCCCCCATCCTGCCCTGTCTCTCTCCCGGGTGTCCCCCAATCCTGCCCCTGTCCCTCTCCCAGGTGTCCCCATCCTGGCCCCCCTTGATGCCTCTCCCCCTTCCACAGGGGCTGAGTTTCCTGGAGCTGAAGGCCCAGCTGCTGCTGTTCTATCTCCAGGACCTGGCCCAGCTGGTGCTGGAGAAGACCTCTGGCCGGTCCCTGGTGGCCCAGCCAGCTGTCCTGCGCCTGGCCGAGCTGCGCACGGTGGGTGGGCGACGGAGCCTATGGGGGCCTGGGGGAGAGGTCTTGGGGGGGGTGGGGGAAAACTGCTGGAGGGCAGGTTCTGGCGCTGGGGGGTATCTCCAGGAGAGGAGGGGGGGCGAGTGGTTGGGGGGGGGGGGGGGGCTGTGAGCCAGGACTCTGGGGTTCTATCCTGGCTGAGAGGAGAGGGGGACTAGTGGTTAGAGCAGAGGGGTCTGGGAGCCTGAACTCCTGGGTGCAGTGGGTGGTTCTTAGGGGGCAGGGTCTCTCCACGTCTGACCCCTCACCACACTCTTCCTCCTCTCCCCCCCCCCCCCAGGTGTTGGAGAAGATGCGGCCCATTGAGCAGAAACTCCGGTACCAGGTTGACAAGCTGGTGAAGGCGGCTGTGACGGGCGCCGTGGGTGAGTTGGGGGCACCAAGGGGGGTGGGGTGCGGGGTGACCGGGCCCCCTGCTGACCACCCCCCCCCGGGGCGCTCTCGTTGCAGGAGACGACAATCCGCTGAGATTCAAACCAGACCCCGGGAACATGATGAGCAAGGTGAGGGGGAGGGGCAGGGGCAGGACTCCTAGCTTCCATCCCCAGCTCTGGGAAGGGAGTGGGGTCTAGTGGTTAGAGCAGGGGAGGGGCTGGGAGCCAGGACTCCTGGGCTCTGTCTTGACTCTGGAAGAAGGAATGGGGTTCCCCACATTCCCCTGAGATTGGCCTGCCATGGGGGGGAGGGCGGGGCCAGCCCTTGATTGACAGGCTGTTTTCTCTCCGGCAGCTGAGTGACGAGGAGGAGGCGGACGGGACTGAAGGCAAAGCTGCTGGGAAGAAGCCCCTGGCCAAAGGAGGGGTCCGGAAATACGTCCCACCCCGGCTGGTCCCGGTGCATTATGGTACGTGCTGGGAGCCCGGCCACCTGGGTTCTACCCAGAAAGAGAGCGGGGTTTGTACAACCAGCCCCCGCGCCCCACCCCAGAGATGGCCGCATCTCAGCGCCAGGTGAGGGGTTCCCCTGTTCTGCGCCCCACCCAGAGGTGGCCGCATCTCAGCGCTGGGTGAGGGGTCCCCCTATACTCAGCCCCTGCGCCCCACCCAGAGGTGGCTGCATCTCAGCGCTGGGTGAGGGGTCCCCCATATTCTGCCTCCGCGCCCCACCCAGAGGTGGCTGCATCTCAGCGCTGGGTGAGGGGTCCCCCTGTACGCAGCCCCCGCGTCCCACCCCAGAGGTGGCCACATCTCCATCTGCCCCCCCTTCCACCCCTCCTCAGATGAGACGGCGGCCGAGCGGGAGAAGAAGGTCCTGGAGCAGGCGAAGAAGCGAGCGCTGAGCAGCTCCGTCATCCGGGAGCTGAAAGAACAGTTCTCGGAGGCGCCGGAGGAAATCCGCGAAGGGCGCTACCTGCATGCGACCAGGCAGAGCCAGGAGGATGAGCACAGGTGAGTGTGGGCTAGTGGTTAGAGCACGGGGGGGCTGGGAGCCAGGACTCCTGGGTTCTCTCCTGGCTCTGGG
>NW_020681179.1:0-1006 GCF_002925995.2 Terrapene triunguis
CTGGGCTGAGCATGTCTCTGTTTTAATTCTGAAATGCCCATGCAGCAAGTGAGAATAATTAGGGTTACCATATTTCAGCACGGAAAAAAGAGGACGGGAGGAGCCCCGCCCCCGTTCTGCCCTAGCCCCGCCCCGTCCTGCCCTAGCCCCGCCCCTTCCACTCCCCGCCCCCCTCAGAACCCCAACCCTCCCCCTGCTCCTTGTCCCCTGACTGCCCCCTCCTGGGACCCCTGCTCCTAACTGCCCTCCAGAACCCCACCCCCTACCTAAGCCTCCCTGTTCCTTATCCCCTAACTGCCCCTTCCTAAGACCCTCCCCAACTGCCCCCCAGGACCCTACCCCCTACCTGTACCCTGACTGCCCAAAACTTTCTCCACTCCCCCCAAGAAGCCCCCCCCTGAACTCCCGACCCCCCCCGTTTCTTGACTGCCCCCTCCAGAACCTCCCTGCCCCTTCTCCTGCCCCCCTTACCCTGCTGCTCCGAACAGGGTGTTGGGCTCTGTGCGAACCGGACACGTGGCTGCGCTCCCCAGCACAACACACAACCCGGTCCCTGGCCCTACACAGTGCTGCTGGAGCGGGGCGCGGGGCTGCCGGGGAGGAGGAGCTGCCGGCTCAGAATGCAGGGAGGGAGGGGGGGGGGAGGAGCTCCTCTACAGCTGCTCCGGAGTCCAGCCCGTGACTTTCCTGCAGCCCTCCCAGCCGCTCGCTCTGCTCTGCTCTGCCGGGGGAGGGGGGAAATCCCGGACATTTTGAGTGATTTACAAATTCCCCCCGGATGCTATTTTTAGCACAAAAAGGAGGACATGTCCGGGTAAATCCGGACGAATGGTAACCCTAATTGAATAATTGTTTGGGTTTTGGGAACAAAATAATTTACCCTGGGAAAAACAGGCACCTAGTTCAGGTGAGGTAGAATCCCTGACAGGCCCTTGTACTTATTCCTATTTGTGCTGCAGGCTGTGAGCAGTGGGAGAACAGTGGCCCACCAAGCAAAGGATTTATG
>NW_020681180.1:0-2764 GCF_002925995.2 Terrapene triunguis
GAGGTTCTTACCCACGAAAGCTTATGCTCCCAATACTTCTGTTAGTCTTAAAGGTGCCACAGGACCCTCTGTTAATCTTTAATGTATTTCTCCTCAAAGGCCCCAGAGGCAGGGCGGTGCTGTGAGCCCCATTGTACAGCTGGGGAAGTGAAGCACAGAGCAGCTAAGTGACTTGCCCAAAGTCTCACAGACTCTCCTTCTTCCTGATGGGTAATCAGAACCTTATGGCCAACCCAGACAGTGACTTTCCTGGAGCTACACATGGTAGGCACTTGGCCCCTGGAGCCCTCCCGGTTGGACATTTCCAGGATATCCTTGTGTGTGTGGTTTCAGAGTAGCAGCCGTGTTAGTCTGTATCAGCAAAAAGAACAGGAGTCCTTGTGGCACCTCGGAGACTAACAAATTTATTTGAGCATAAGCTTTCGTGGGCTACAGCCCACTTCATCAGATATCTCACACAGTATGCTGGCAGTTTCAATCCAAGCCAGAAAGTGCAGGGCATAGCGTGTGGTGGGAGAGAAGTTAATCCAGACTTTTCCAAACTTCCAAATAAAGATTTGCAGTCATTTTGGTGGGTAGGAAAAGGTTCCAGTTGCTTTTGATTTAGTCCTATCTGGTTTGCTCATCCCAGTAATAACCAGTGCTCTGCACTTTGCTTCAGTAAGAGGACAGCAAGCTGCTGCCACCCCCGGGCTGTCCTGTGCATGGCCCTGACCTGCTCAGACACCTCTTACCCTCAGCAGTAAGTTCCTTCGGTCTGATCAGCATGACTAACCATCTCCCATTCTCTTTCTCTTCCGGGGGTGATTGTAGGACGGAGTCTGTGGCAGAGAAGATGCTCACTAATTGGTTCACCTTCCTGCTGTACAAGTTCCTCAAGGTAAGAGGAGGTGGTCCACCTGTCCATTAGACCACATCACTCATGGATGATTTGGTGGTGGGGGTGGCCAGACTGTGCCGGGCGCTTTCCAGACACATGACAAAGGACAGGCCCTGCTGCAAGGAGGGCCAGGCTTAAGGAAAGGAGTCACACGCTAAGGCCGTTATAATGCTGCGAGAAAGGGGCAGTAGGAAGGCGTGAGGACTGGGTGAGACCAAGAGGAGGTCAGGAGGAGGGAACGCTGCTCAGAGCAGCTGGCTGGCAGGTTTTTCTCGGCAGTGTACAAGAGATGGGTCCCTGAGGGGTGTTTCTGCCAGGACGGGGACCCAGTGAGCAGGTGAAGGAGCATGTTGCCGCAGAAAGCTCAGGCTGTGTTCTATCACAGCCCGTTCAGAGTGCAGCTCTCACCCCGCCAGACCCTTATCCTCACTGGTGGGACCTTCTGGGTCCAGTGGCTGGTGACGAGAAGGCCTTACCGTATCCTGGTTTTCAAAGGCAGCAGAAGATTGTCTGTCTTGGCACTTTGCCTTAATCTGGGCCAAAGAGCAGCCACCATGGTTTGTTTGGTAACTCTCATACCAGACTCCTCGCCAGACCTTCTTCACCCTGGGCTTAGACCCTTCCAAAGGGCAGGAGGGGAGCGTGCTGCATCCATGAGAGCCTGAGCTCTAGTCCTGAGCTCAGCACAGACAGAAAGCCATTCCTTACAGCTGGTCTAGGTGGGAGGAGTTGGCGGTTCTCAGTCTGGTTCTCTGTCCATGGCATTGGCACCCTCGCCTGCAGAATTGTCAGGAACGAGAGGGCCATGGAGTATGAATTTCAGTCTCACCCCTAACAGGGGTTCCTCCCGAGTCGAACCTTGCGTGCTCTGTGGGTGGTCAAGGCGTTCAGTGTCCAAGACACCAGCACTGAATTCACTAGGGAGGAGATGGTACTGTAGCCTTGGCTCCCATGCTGAGACTGCCAGCAGAGATGCTCATTATGATGTTGCCTTCTGAGAACCCACCGTGCCTCGCCTGGGCCACCACCCTAGAGACAAAACCCACTTGAACTTCAGACATGGACCTGAGCTTTCCAGCACGCGTCAGATTCCTCGTCCTTCCAGCCACTCCTGGGCAGGATGGGAACCGGCCAGCTGGAGGCGAAAGGCTGTAGCCCAGTGCCATTGCCCTGAGCCAGCGAGCCGCCCCCAAGGCACAACCTCTCCTAGCAGGAAGGTTTGGAAGGTCCTTGGACGGTAATTTCAGTAGCTCCTAGTACCAAATTCCCATTTTCAGATGAAAAGAGGGGCTCGAACGAGGTGACTCGCTAAAGCTCTGCTTTTATAAGAGACATTTCCCCCCCCCCCCAGCTTCTTGTCTTCCTGCCTTAGGCTAAACACCAGCCTGATAAGGGCACTAGACGGGCACATGGGAGCATATGCGGCAGGCAGATAAGCTAATTAAGCGGCAGACAGGTGTAGGAGCTGAGAAAGGGGCCACTTTGCTTTGGATTATTAACTTGTTTTCTCCAGGATTTGCACCAGAGGACAGTGATCTAGCTCATTGATTTGAGACAGACTGCTAGAGCAGAGGGGCAGCAGTGCAGGGAAGGTGGAGGGGAGGGAGGGGAAGCGGTGCAGGGAAGGTGGAGGGGAGGGAGGGGAAGCAGTGCAGGGAAGGTAGACGGGAGGGAGGGGAAGCGGTGCAGGGAAGGGAGAGGGGAGGGAGGGGAAGCAGTGCAGGGAAGGGAGAGGGGAGGGAGGGGAAGCAGTGCAGGGAAGGTAGACGGGAGGGAGGGAAAGCGGTGCAGGGAAGGTAGACGGGAGGGAGGGAAAGCGGTGCAGGGAAGGTAGACAGGAGGGAGGGGAAGCGGTGCAGGGAAGGTGGAGGGGAGGGAGGGGAA
>NW_020681180.1:2864-3084 GCF_002925995.2 Terrapene triunguis
GCGGTGCAGGGAAGGTAGAAGGGAGGGAGGGGAAGCGGTGCAGGGAAAGTAGAGGGGAGGGAGGGGAAGCGGTGCAGGGAAGATAGAAGGGAGGGAGGGGAAGCGGTGCAGGGAAGGTAGAAGGGAGGGAGGGGAAGCGGTGCAGGGCAGGTAGAGGGGAGGGAGGGAAGCGGTGCAGGGCAGGTAGAGGGGAGGGAGGGGAAGCGATGCAGGGAAGGTG
>NW_020681181.1:0-483 GCF_002925995.2 Terrapene triunguis
TTCCTGAGTGAGCAGGGCAACCAGTGACTTTTCAGTTTGTGGACAGAAAAGCTGAACCTGCCCCCGTTTCTTTACCCAGTCCATTTTGACTATCCTCTCCAGTTACATACAACCTTCACCCCCTTCCCCTTCCCAAAAAATAAAATCATTTCGATTTTTTAATGAACACCGTTGTCTGTATTGCTGTTTTCGCGGGAATATTTTAAACCGGGGACGCAGACTGTGGCGGGGGGCGGGTTTAGTGTTCTGATGCAAATGATACTTCTAAACTCCCGGAATGACAGGCTCCGCACTGGTGGACTGGTTATTTCAATGGAGCCTGCCAGCACTCCTGGGGGGGACTGTGTGTATGTGTCGGCTATGTGACTTTCTGGCAGGGGGGGTAGGGTTACAGATCCCCTGCTGCGTGGATCTGTGAGCCAGGATAAGGACCGCTGCATAAGATCTGTAACTGCCCTCCCCCGCCACAAAGTCACAGAGCAA
>NW_020681181.1:583-1219 GCF_002925995.2 Terrapene triunguis
ATGAAAAGCACCTCCCAGACTGACCAGGGTAACCAGTGACTGCACTGGTTATGTGTCCTGATGCTGGACCTGACACCGCCTCTGTACCCTGCTAAAGGTGACTGTCCTGTCCAATTACCAAGCCCCTTCCCCCCCTCCAGACAGACTCTCCCTCAAAAGAACCTGACTGAAACAGTAATGAACAGAAACAAACATTTTATTGCGAACCAGACATGAAACGTGGGGGGTGAAACTTGGACGGGGGCTTGTGTGAGGTGGGTAGGAAAGGACTTATGAAATTTTGGGGAATGTCAGCCTTCTAGTGCTAGAGCAGTCTGCAGGGGTTGACTGAAAGTTTTAACGGCCCTTGCCGCCCCTCCTTCTTTGGAGTTTGGGTGAGGGTGGTGTGGGACTTGGTGGCGGGTGAGGGCGGTTACAGATAGACTGCAGCGGGGCTCTGTCCTCCTGCCTCCGGTCTTGCAGAACATCCACAAGGCGCCGGAGCGTGTCCGTTTGCTCCCTCATTAGTCCAAGCAGCTTTTCAGTAGCCTGTTGGTCCTCCTGACGCCACCTCTCCTCCCGTTCCATGACTGCTCGGTGCATTTGTGACAAGTTCTCCCTCCACTGTGTCTGCTGGGCTGCCTGGGCTCGGGAGCA
>NW_020681182.1:0-464 GCF_002925995.2 Terrapene triunguis
CTGGGCCAAACAGGGGGCAGGTAGGTGCTAGACAAACCCCACACACCCAGCCCTGACCTCCAGCTCCCCTGCTATCCCAGCCAGCAGACCCCCAAACACAGCTCTGCCACTGCCCCTCAATCCTGACCTGCAGCCCCCGACTTGGCAACGCCTTGGGGCCAAAAAGCAGCAGAGTTTGAATTTGTGCAAACTTGGACAAATGTGCATGAAATACTCCCTGGCGTGGGGGTGGGGACACTTCCAGCCTCTCCCTAAATGCAAATGAATGAATTCTGTGCCCAGCCGTGACGCTTCACACGGGTACCCGGGGTTGGGAGGCACCTTGCTACAACCTGCCCTTTGCATGTGGGAGCCTTGTTTCTGCCCACCGGGGGTCAGCTCCTCACCTTCACTGGCACCCCAGGCTTTCTACCCAGTCACAGCGCCTAGGGCCTCTCTCCAGCGGCTCCTGCAAGCAACTGTCC
>NW_020681182.1:564-3049 GCF_002925995.2 Terrapene triunguis
GGGAAGCAGCGTGGCCTGGCTAGGGGATGAGGCAAAGGCCTAAGACACGTCAGCTGCTACAGACAGTGACAGCCGGAGAGGCCCAGCCATTGGGCTAAAGATCACATCACACCTGAGGTCACTGCGTGGCTGGAGACCATCCACAGTGATGACAGGCTGGGCCCCGACGGCCGGGAGGCCGCGCTGCTCCTGGGACACTCACACTGCAGGGGACATTAGCTGGCACCTGATCCTCAGAGTGGGGCTCCCCGGGGCCGGGCTCCCCAACAAGGCACTCCTCCCCTCCCTGGAATACACCTGGGCCCAACCCGAGTCTCTGCCTGCCAGGGCACCTGCCTGATGAGGGCTGTGGGGAGGGGGAGGGATTGATAGGAGTCAGCTTTCAATTACCGCGTGCTGGCCTGTCCTGCAGCAATTTCACACGCGCTCCTGCACCCGGGGGTAACTGCGTAAAGCATAAGCAACGCTGAGGACAAGGTCTGATGCACCCATCCTTAGTCCCTTCCCTCTGGGCTCCATTTATTATCCCAACAACCACAAACTCACCCCAGGAAAACAAAACTGCCCCAGCTGGGGCTTTCTACCCAGCCACAGCGCCTAGGGCCTCTTTCCAGCGGCTCCTGCAAGCAACTGTCCTTTGCTACAACATCTCTCTGCAGACCCCACCTCCCTGCCCCTCCTTAGAGTGAACTAAGCACCTGTCTCTCCCCAGCTAGGTCTTATTAGTGAACAGGGCCAACTGGCCACAGGCCTGCAGCCCTTAACGGGGCAAGCTGCCCTGTTACACAGGCCAAATGAACTCTTTAGATATCTTTGGTAAAGGAAGCCATGTATATCTGCGACGATGTCTTTCGACAACGAACCAACCCCTTTGCCCCGTGGATAAAATCTCCTGGCCGTTCAGCATCCGCCTGCTGCCTAGACCTGCCGTAATCAGCTGACAAGGAGGCCAATGGCTGCTAAAGATGATCCTCTGCTGCCTTAATTTTAGTCGCGTGCCCGAGGTGGACATGCTGGCAGTCTGTATATTTCACCCCACACTTCCCTGTCAATCACCATCATCAGCCTCCCGTAGCCCTTCCATTCCAGGCTCTCGGGCCTTGAAAAACTCAAGTCCCTTCCCCACCATCTCGTTTCCCTCATTTGCTCCCTGGAAATAACGGTGCTGCCCTGCGTGGAGATCTGCAGAGGGAAAGCGCTCATGAGTTGTTACAGAGAACGAAACCCGCCCTTCCCTCGGGTTTTTCTCCCCTTCTCCAGAGGAGTTAAAGGAGGGACACAGGGATCGAGCGACCCGCCTGGAGTCACACCCAAAGTCAGCGGCAGAAATGGAAACTGAACCCAGGAACTCCTAGTCCCCTGCTTCGCCCACTGCATGCGCTGCCTTTTGTCCCGCAAGGATGGAAGGAGCCTGGGACTGTTCTCTGTGCCTCTGCCATTTGGGGATTTATTCTATGTAGTTCCCTCCCAGATACTCCCTAGAGAAGTATTACCTAGTGGTTGGAGCAGGGGCCTGGGAGCCAGGAGCTCTGTCCCTAATTCTGGTCCTAACCTGCTGCATGCTCGGGTCTTAACTCGTCTGTGGCTGAAGTGCCGAGGGGTGCCAGCCTGGCCCCTTTTGCTGGCAGGAAATGCAGCCCAGTTAAACCAATACAGCCGTTTGGGATCCTGTGGGGGCAGGGTTCCCTCCTGGCTTCTCTCCATTTATGACTCCGGCGAAGCCCTTTGAGAGCATCAGCTCAGCCCTGGCGGCAGCAGCAGCAGCATGCATCATAAACCTGTCTCTAGCTGCAGCCTAAATCACACCAGGCCTGGAAATTTGCTGGCTTTTATAGCCAGGTTCTCTGGGGCATGACAGGGAGCAAGCTCCACTGGGCACCGGATAAGCAACCTGCCTTCTGAGCATTGTGAAGCGAGGGTGGAGTCCAGGTGCCATGTATACCTGTAATGGGGCACATGTCCCCCCAGCGCCCCAACACTCCCAAACCCCACTCCGTACACCCCCAGCATGCTCACAAAGCACGGTTACAATTAACCCCTTACCAAGCAACCGGCCTGACCTTTGAGCAAATGCTACCTTGAGTGGGCCAGAACTAGGGTTACCATATTTTGAGCCTCCAAAAGGAGGACACTCCACGGGGCCCCGGCCCCGCCCCCGCCCCAACTCCGCCCCCTCCCCTGCTTCCCACGAACATTTGATTCGCGGGAAGCCTGAAGCAGGTAAGAGGGGTGTGGGGGGAGGAGGCGCGGCCCAGTCTGGCCCCCTCGGCGTCTCCAGCCTGGGTCGGCTCGGGCTCTGGGGTGCCGGCCCCGGGCCAGTCCCCGGCCGAGCACCCCCGGCCCGCCCAGCACTGCCGGTCTGCGGCCCGGCCCCCGGGCCCCCGGCTGAGCACCCCTGGCCCACCCAGCACTGCCGGCCCCCGGACCCCCGGCCGAGCACCCCCGGCCTGCCCAGCACTGCCGGTCCCCGGCCCGGCCCCCGGCC
>NW_020681183.1:0-635 GCF_002925995.2 Terrapene triunguis
GCCCTGGGTCACTGGTAACTCGCTCCCAGGGCAGGTCATTCAGCAGGAATTTTAGATGTGCACAGAACACAGACAGGATTGGTTCCCATATGGTTACAGAACTGCAGTAAAGTGGAACAATTTTCAGCTTGTGTGATTGGAGGATATCTGGATGCATATTATAAGACTGTCCTCCATCAATGAGGAAAAGGTGAGGTGCCTTTATTATTCTTTTGTTCCACTCTTTCTTTCTATGGGGAATTTGCCAATGCGATATCACTGTCTTCCTTTTAAACAAACAAACAAAAAAGGCAATGGATGTTGAAAATAGCAATTCCAGTCCTAATAACCACTGGGAAGCATTTCTTGCTCAATTTTATCCTACTTTTTCTACAGCAAATTACAGTGGATCAGTATATTTGATTTGGGAGAAATGAAGTAACAGCTGCCCAAACTGAGCTTGAGCACTCCTGAATTTTGAGGTGTTCAAATCTGGAAGGCAGGTGCTGGGGCGGGAGCTGTGGCTCCGCAGGGGAGCACGCAGCATGTATGCAGCAGCGTGTCTGGCGCTGCGCGAAGCCAGACACGCTGGTCTGAGTGGCACGGTAAGGGGGCTGGGGGGTTGGAGAAGGGGTAGAGGGTTCCGGGGGGGGGGG
>NW_020681183.1:735-2903 GCF_002925995.2 Terrapene triunguis
CCCCCCCACCATTGCCCCCCCCCACATCTCCTGCTGCCCCAGCCCTGAGCTCACCCCCCCTCCCCACCTGCACCCTCCTTCTGCCGCAGCCCTGGGTCACTGGTAACTCGCTCCCAGGGCACGTCATTCAGCAGGAATTTTAGATGTGCACAAAACACAGACAGGATTGGTTCCCATATGGTTACAGAACTGCAGTAAAGTGGAACAATTTTCAGCTTGTGTGATTGGAGGATATCTGGATGCATATTATAAGACTGTCCTACATAAATGAGGAAAAGTTGAGGTGCCTTTATTATTCTTTTGTTCCACTCTTTCTTTCTATGGGGAATTTGCCAATGCAATATCACTGTCTTCCTTTTAAACAAACAAACAAGGCAATGGCTGTTGAAAATAGCAATTCCAGTCCTAATAACCACTGGGAAGCATTTCTTCCTCAATTTTATCCTACTTTTTCTACAGCAAGTTACAGTGGATCAGTATATTTGATTTGGGAGAAACGAAGTAACAGCTGCCCAAACTGAGCTTGAGCACTCCTGAATTTTGAGGTGTTCAAATCTGGAAGGCAGGTGCTGGGGGGGGGAGGGGAGCTGTGGGTCCGCAGGGGAGCACGGCAGCATGTATGCAGTAGCGTGTCTGGCGCTGCGGGTAGCCAGACACGCTGGTCTGAGTGGCATGGTAAGGGGGTTGGGGGGTTGGAGAAGGGGTAGGGGGTTCCGGGGGGCAGTCAAGGGACAGGGAGCAGTTGGATAGGCATGGGAGTCCCAGGGGTTTGTCAGGGGACAGGTAGGGGGTGCGGTCCTAGGGGGGAAGTTGGGGGGGGTCTCAGGAGGGGGCAGTTGGGGACAAGGACCATTGGGGCTTAGATAGGGGGTGGGGACCTGGGGGGGCAGTTGGGGCAGGGGTCCCGGGAGGGGGTGATCAGGGGACAAGGAGCAGCAGCGCTTAGATAGGGGGTGAGGTCCTGGGGGGCAGTTAGGAGCAGGGGTCCCAGGAGGGGGTGATCAGGGGACAGGGAGCAGGGGGGTTGGATGGGTTGGGGTTTCTGTGGGGGGCAGTCGGAGGGAGTGGATGGGGGCAGGGTGGGGCTACCCTCCCTCCCCGTGGAGTGTCCTATTTTTTGAATGTTAAAATATGGAATCCCTACTCACAGTGCAGCTCTCCATTCACAGCAGGCTGCAGCATGAGGTCTCAGCTTCCTCACTCCCTCCCCCTTTCCTGTTGGTAGTGGCCAACGGAATGCTGGGAAATGTAGTTCTTTCCCTGCTCCAGGGCTGGCTCTATACGCAGGGAGCTAACCAAGGAACTACAGCTCCCAGGGCCCCCTGTTGGTTCTCAGCTCCCATGCTGGATCCCTGCCGCCCCTGCAAATGGGCTGCCCCAAGGAGGTGCTTGCTTTGCTGCTGCCTAGAGCCGTCCCTGCAGTTCATAGCCCTAGCACTCTGGGCTTGCTGTGTCAATTATGACAGTAAAAAAATTGCTTGAGCCCTGGAATCTAATTGCTTGGGCCCCAGCACCCCTTTAATTACAAATTAAGTACTGGCAGATTTAATCTAAATCTCAAGAAAAACTTCCTAAGTGTAAGAACTGTAGGACAATGGAACAGACTGCCTCAGGAAGTTGTGGAAGCTTTTTCACTGGAGGTTTTCGAAAGGAGGCTGGATAGCCATCTGTCTTGGATGGTTTAGACACAACAAACCCTGCATCTTGGCAGAAGGTTAGACTAGATGAATCTTGCCGTCTCTTCTAACCCTATAATTCTATGATCTAGAGAGATTCCGGTTTTCATTCAACAGCTGGATTTGCTGCTTTGCTTCAATGCCAGACATGTTAGTTTCCCAAATGTATAACTGTGTCTTCTGTGGTTTGGGGCTGTCAAATTAACAGGTGCTCTAATTTAAATTACTTTTTGTTTAAATTGGTCATGAATACACGTTGTCATTGCTTTTTGCTTAGATGTAGGGTAACTACTGAGCTGCTTCTGCATCTTTTCTGATTTAACATTGTCATTAGGTTTGCAGTACATCTGCGGTACACGTGTACCATGTCTTCTGAAAATATTTTCAGCTTATTTATTAGATGACTGGTGAAAAATAAAAAATATATATTCTTTTTAAAAAAACAAAAAACAAAGGGGTTTCAAGTTATTCTATGCTATAAGCTTGCATGTT
>NW_020681184.1:0-864 GCF_002925995.2 Terrapene triunguis
GCTCATGTTTAGCTATTTTGACGAAGGGATCTCTGCCAAATTGCCAGCAGTGCTTCCGAATGGCATTTGGAGGACGTTCCGAGGAGAAATTCATCCCTAGCGGTGATCTGGATTGAGTTGCTTATCTTTAGCAACTGTCACAAACGAATCTCGGGTAAATTCCCAACAGTGCAACCGAATGGCATTTGGAGGATGATCCCATTAGAAATCAATTCGTAAGAGTAATCTGGAATGACTTGCTCATGATTAGCAATTTTGTCGAAGGGATCTCTGCCAAATGCCCAGCAGTACTCTGTAATGGCATTTGCAGCAGAATTCCATGGGAAATTCGTGCCAAGTTATGAAATGGAATGCATTTTTCATGTTTAGCAATTGTCACGAACGGATCGCTGCAAAATGCCCAGCTCTGCATCCGATTTGCATTTGGAGGAGGATTCCAGGAGAAATTCGTCCCTAGCAGAGATCGGGAGTGAAAGGCACATGTTTATCAATTTCAACGAAAGGATCTCTGAGAAATAGCCAGCAGTGCCTGCGAAAGGCATTTGGAGTATAATACCTGGAGATATCCGTGCCTACGTGTGATCTGGAATGAATGGCTCTTGTTTAGCAATTTTCACGAAGGGATCTCTGCCAAATTGCCAGCAGTGCCTCCGAATGGTATTGGGAGGACGATCAGAGGAGAAATTCATCCCTAGCGGTGAGCTGGATTGAGCTGTTCATATTTAGCAACTGTCACAAACGAATCTCGGGTACATGCCCAACAGTGCATCCGAATGGCATTTGCAGGATGATCCCAGGAGAAATTCATCCCTATGAGTAATCTGGAATGACTTGCTCATGTTTAGCTATTTTCACTAACGGATC
>NW_020681184.1:964-1341 GCF_002925995.2 Terrapene triunguis
CCCTAGCGGTGATCTGGATTGAGTTGCTCATCTTTAGCAACTGTCACAAACGAATCTCGGGTAAATGCCCAACAGTGCACCCGAATAGCATTTGCAGGACTAATACCAGGAGACATTCATCCCTATGAGTAATCTGGAATGGCTTGCTCATGTTTAGCTATTTTCACGACGGGATCTCTGCCAAATGCCCAGCAGTACTCTGTAATGGCATTTGCAGCAGAATTCCATGGGAATTTCGTGCCAATTTATGAAATGGAATGAATTGTTCATGTTTAGCAATTATCACGGACGGATCTCTGCCAAATTACCAGCAGTGCATCCGAATGGCACTTGGACGACGATCCCAGGTGGAATTCATCCCTAGCAGTGATCTGGAT
>NW_020681185.1:0-420 GCF_002925995.2 Terrapene triunguis
TTTGCCGCTCCGGCCGGCCGGTTTGTCCCCCCCCCACCTTTGCTGCTCCGGCCGGCTGGTTTGTTCCCCCCCGCACTTTGCTGCTCCGGCTGGCCGGTTTGCTCTCTTCCCCCCTTCGCTGCGCCGGCTGGGGGCAGGTTTGTTTTCCCCCTCCCCCCCCCCCCCCCCTTGCTGCTCCGGCTGGCCAGGCGTTTTTTGCTTGGGGCGGCAAAAAAGCCAGAGCTGGCCCTGCACTCCAGTGCACTGTAGCAAGTATGGGGGTGCTGAATCAGATATATAATTCATAGGTCACTTAGCTGGCAATTATCCAGGAGGAAGAATCACTTTAGAAAATCTTGCATGGTGTCAAGTATCAGAGGGGTAGCCGTGTTAGTCTGGATCTGTAAAAAGCGACAAAGAGTCCTGTGGCACCTTATAGAC
>NW_020681185.1:520-1144 GCF_002925995.2 Terrapene triunguis
CCCCCCCCGCCGCTCCGGCCGGCCAGTTTGTTCTCTCCCCCCCGCTCCGGCCGGGGGCAGGTTTCTTTCCCGGCCCCTCCACCCGCCCCCTTTGCCGCTCCGGCCGGCCGGTTTGTCCCCCCCCACCTTTGCTGCTCCGGCCGGCTGGTTTGTTTCCCCCCTTTGCTGCTCCAGCTGGCCGGTTTGTTCTCTTCCCCCCTTTGCTGCGCCGGCCGGGGGCAGGTTTGTTTTCCTAATCCCCTCCCCCCCACTTGCTGCTCCGGCTGGCCAGGCGTTTTTTGCTTGGGGCGGCAAAAAAGCCAGAGCTGGCCCTGCACTCCAGTGCACTGTAGCAAGTATGGGGGTGCTGAATCAGATATATAATTCATAGGTCACTTAGCTGGCAATTATCCAGGAGGAAGAATCACTTTAGAAAATCTTGCATGGTGTCAAGTATCAGAGGGGTAGCCGTGTTAGTCTGGATCTGTAAAAAGTGACAAAGTGTCCTCTGGCACCTTATAGACTAACAGAAGTATTGGAGCATAAGCTTTCATGGGTGAATACCCACTTGTGTCTGACGAAGTGGGTATTCACCCACGAAAGCTTATGCTCCAATACTTCTGTTAGTCTATAAGGTGCCACAGG
>NW_020681186.1:0-272 GCF_002925995.2 Terrapene triunguis
AGTCCAGGGATCGGCAACCTTAGGCATGCGGCTCACCAGGGTAAGCACCCTGGCGGGCCGGGTCGGTTTGTTTACCTGCCGCGTCCTCAGGTTCGGCCGATCGCGGCTCCCACTGTCCGCAGTTCGCCACTCCAGGCCAATGGGGGTGGCGTGAAGCGGTGCGGGACGAGGGATTTGCTGGCCACTGCTTCCCGCCGCCCCCATTGGCCTGGAGCGGCGAACTGCGGCCAGTGGGAACCGCGATCAGCCAAACCTGCGGACACGGCAGGTAA
>NW_020681186.1:372-5091 GCF_002925995.2 Terrapene triunguis
AAGGTTGCCGATCCCTGATCTAGTCTGACCCCCTGCGTAACCCAGGCCAGAGAACCTCACCCAGTGATTCATGCATCCAGACTAATCATTTGGGGTTAAAAGACCACATCTCTTTTAGAAAAACAGCCATGCTTGGTGTGACGATTTCACGTGACGGAGAATCCACCGCAATTGCTAGGGCAGCTGTTCCAATGGTTAAACACCCTCACTGAAAAGTGTGCACCTTATTTTCAGACTCACACTTCAGCCTGCAGCCTCTTTGTCAGCTAGATCAAAGAGTTCTCTGCTACAGAAATCCTCTCCCTGCGTAGCCGCTTACCGACCAGGATCAAGCCATCTCAGCCTCTTCTTCAGTAAGCTAAAGAGACTGAGCTCCTTAAGTCTCTCATTATAAGCCATGTTTCTTCCAACACTCTGACCATTCTCTGCTCCGGTTTTTCAACAGCTTTTCTGAAGTACGGACACCAGAATTGGATCCTATTCCAGTAGTGCTCTCACTAGTGCTGTATACAAAGGCAGTATGACCTCCCTCCTCCTACTTCCTTTCCCCTGTTTATACAAACGTCTGCAATTTTCTGTCACACAAACCGTTGTTCATCCAAGGACGCTCGCTCCGCAAAGACAATACAAACGTGTTTTTCACTGAGGCAAGAAACCACCACAGAAACCTGGCTATGATGCAGGAAATGGAACTCACTGGAGGTTTGCGCACCCGGGGCTGAGGGCCAGCACAGATATTACCTTTAGCAGCACTCAGCTACCTACGCTGGGGGAATGGCGCTAACGGCTGAGTACAGGACGCAGACCAGACAGGAGCCAGCCTGGCAGAACACTCGGCTGGAACTGGAGTCAGCCGACACTAGGCCAGCAGGCTGAAGCCAACACGGACGCAACGGGCTGATGCTACGGCTGGAAATGGCAACTAAAGGCTGACAAAAACGGGAAAATGTGAAGAGTTGGTAAAACCTGTAGCCGCTGCGACAGATCTCGAACCAGTAAGAAAGTGGAATTCAGTGTTTATCAAACATTTCCTTCAAAGACATTCCAAGGTCTGAGATAGATAATGAAAGAGGGAAGCACCCAGGTTATGGTGATGACTGAAAAATGACCAGCTCATAGATAGATTCCATAGGTATTCTCACGGCCGCAACCTCCTTCCAGAATTATTCTTTTTATTACCAGAGCACCTAGGAGCCCCAGAGAGATGGGCCCTCCCCAAAAAGCTTCTAACCCAACTATAAAATGAGACCCAACCGAAGGATTTAGACAGACGAGGGGCACAAGGGAACAATGAGACAATATGGGTCAGTATGATCAGCAGTGGTCTCTGTCAATGTTTGTGTCGGTCTGGGGGCCAAGGAGAGGTTAAGGAGGGTTTTGAAGGTGGGGGAGGGGGGGGGGGGGGGGGGGGGGGGGGGGGCGCTATTGGGAGCTCCTCCCAAGCATGAGGGGCAGCGCTGGAGAAAGCGTGTGTAGGCGATGGAGGCTGACCTCACAGCCAATGGGAGATGGAGGTCGACAGCCTGATAGTGAATGAGAGGAGAAAGGGAGGGAGGAGATAGGCCAGGAAGGCAAGTGAAGACAAGTAGCTTGTGTTTGATAGGCTAGAGAATGGGGAGCCGGTGGAGGGATGCAGAATCACTAACGTGTTTTGAACAGGGTGCAGAATATTCAATTGGCATCTGGGAATTGGAACCTGCACCAAGAACAAAGAAGGCCAGCACACCTTCCTGTGGATTTGTGAAATGCCATTTTAATACAGAAACAGACCAGGAGTGTTCTTATTTAATATATATTTATGTTCATCAAAAAGTATAGTTTAAGAAATGACTGTCTGATAAAATGTAAATGGTATCGCATCTAATCAACAAAACTGTCTCTTGCTGCACCCCAAGTTTGTTCACCCACATGCCACGTGATGCCCTCAATAAATCAAGGGATGACACGTGCATCCACTGGGATGGTGAATCTATGATTCTATAGATAAATGACCCAGAAGTCCATACCCCTAGTCACTAGAATAGCTTTTGGCCATCAACATAATGCCTCCAAACACAAAGGGGCAATTTAAGGTGTTCACAGGACAAACCCTTGTGACAGGTTCAGACACCTTCACAACATGTGACAATTCCAGAACAAAGAGCATTCCGCAGAGTCAATAATGTGACACTCTGCAGGAGTGATCAGTGGAAAGGAGTTAACTCCTCAAAACGTCAATGATATTTGGAAGAGGCAAGCAGAGGCTTTAGAAAGGCCGTGTCATGTGGCTGAAGGCCATGGAGGGGGTATATATAAAGACACAATCTGCAGAGAAAGAAACCAACTGAAAACCTCCCTATGGCAAGGCCATTCCTTGCCCTTGGCTTCTCCTGCCATTTCATGCTCATTGAAAGCTCAGCTATGCATACTTTCCCTCCCAGGGTGAGGTGCACATTCCTAATCAGCACATCCTACACAGACACCAACTCGCAGCCATCTCCCAGGGCTTGGGGGAAAGGAACTCTCTGCAGGACTCTACCTTCTCAAACCGAGCCATTGACACCACTTTTTGGGTAGCCAGGAGCCAGGTTAGAGAGATGGGGTTTAGGCATGACAGCCCCATTCCACCCAGCCTACCCATCGAGTGTCTAGTGGCTGAGAATCCACTGCTACAGAACAGCGCTTCCTGGGCTCAGTATCTCAGCCGCTGAAGCAAACACTCCCACCCAGAACCAAACTGTGCTCAAGAAGCTAATCCGTCCCTAAAACATCAGCAGCACCCAAGCCACTGGGAAGGGCAAATGAAAAACAGAGCCAAGTGAGCTCCAGCAGATCCCGGCTGGGAGCGGCTGCACTCACCCTGCAGTGAGGCTCCGTCAGAGGGAGACTGGCCCTTACAAAGCAGGGTCTGAACCCAGAGAGGGGAGACTGTGCAGCCAGTGGGACAGATTCACTTTCTCCTCAGTGTCTAGCCCAGGGGTCGGCAACCTTTCAGAAGGGGGGGTGCCGAGTCTTCATTTATTCACTCTGATTTAAGGTTTCGCGTGCCAGTCATACATTTTAACGTTTTTAGAAGGTCTCTTTTTTATAAGTCTATAATATATAACTAAACTATTGCTGTATGTAAAGTAAATAAGGTTTTTAAAATGTTTATGAAGCTTCATTTAAAATTAAATTAAAATGCAGAGCCCCCCGGACCGGCGGCCAGGACCCGGGCAGCGTGAGTGCCACTGAAAATCAGCTCACGTGCCATAGGTTGCCTACCCTGGTCTAGAATATAATGAAGTGTGAGAAAAATCTCTCCGCTGATTATCCAGCATCAGAAGAGACGTCTGTTCAAAGGGCAATGCGGAGAAACTGCCCGACGTGGGGAGAGAGGAGCCAGAGGATGGGAATGGCACTATGTAGCAACCCATGAATGAACATAATGACAAATGGCAGAGGGGCTTAGCCCCCCAGTGTAGCGCACACCCCACAGTGGGCAGGTCGCACCTGCCCGAGACAGATTCTGGAGACACTTTGGCAAGACCTGGAGAGTTTGTTGTGCCAATAAAGTCTCGTTGACCCGAGGGTGGAGGCAGCACAGGGCGGGTTGCACAGGTGCACTGAACCGCTATGTATTTCTTTCATGGCCTCATTGCTACTTTTTATGATTACTTGAAATTATTCACATTATGAACAGAATCAACAGCATGGGATAGACCCCCCAGAGGAAAAGCCACCCAGACCTGCCCGAACCCAGAACCGCTCCTGACCACTGGTGCCCCCCACTCACACTCAGCACTAGGCGACTCCGGAATGACTCCGGCTACAGCGGTGGTGGGATGTGTTTGGTGCAGACAACGTGTGTCGAAGGAGGATTTAAAGCTGGCCCATCTGCCCAGGAGAAAGGCTGTCACTCCTAGCTCCCGGTTCCCCCCAAATGACCTCCCCAGCTACTGCATCTTGCCCACCCTGGCTCACTACAGGCCCAGATCCAACTCTCTGGTTCTCGTAACACGAGTATGGGTCACTAACAACACGGGGGCAAGTCCTGACTACCCCAGCGAGCCGGGGGACCAGGGAGCATGGAGAGCCCTCTGAGGGACGGGGGGCCCAGCGCTGTGGAGGAGGGGCCTGAGCATCTCTCGGGAACAGAAGGCAGAAGACAGATGCTGAGGATAACAGAGCACCCTGGGGGACAGGGTGAGGATGGAGGCCCCCAGGGCAGGGCAAACAGGAGACTGGGGAGTAGGGCTGGGCAGTGGGACAGGCCGTCGGGCAGGAGGAGCTGTTGGGCAGGGCCAGAAGAGGAGCAGGCTGGGGCTGGCAGAAGAGCTAAGGGGCAGGGCTGAGGACCAGAGCCGCGGGGCAGGGGGGGGCGATGGGGTGGGGTAGGGGGGCCGGGCAGTGGGACCAAGCAGTGGGGCAGAGTGGGGGGATTGGAGCAGAGGGCCAGGCAGTGGGGCAGAGTGGGGACCGGGTGGGGATGGATCTGGGGGGACCAGGCAGTAGGGCAGGAGCACTGGGGCAGCGAGGGGGGCAGCAGGGTAGGACACAGGGCTAGGTGGTGGGACGGGGCTGGGCAGTAGGGCAGAGCAGGGGGCGGGGCCAGACAATGGAGTGGGGTCAGGCGATTGGGCAGACGATGTGGGCAGGGGCGGGCAGTGGGGCCAGCAATGGGGCAGAGCGGGGGTCAGGCGGACTGGGCGGTGGAGCAGGGGGCAGAGCAGGGGGGCTGGCAATGGGGCAGAGCGGGGA
>NW_020681187.1:0-1395 GCF_002925995.2 Terrapene triunguis
TTCTGTAATTCTATCAATGTACTGCTTGTGTCACTTGTGTTTTCATATGAAGCTCTACTTCTCCCTTCTGCAAGTCCCCTCCCAGTGGAGCTATCCTGCAGGACCTAGGCTCCCTAGGGTTGGGTTACTCCAGCCCCAGAACCGGATGAACACCCACACACCCACACATACATTAACAGAGCAAGTGTGAGCGGACCGGGTCAATCAGCACTGTCAAGCTGACCCCTTATATGTCTCTGGACTCACTGGGCTGGATGAAGCAGCACTTTCAAGCTACCTCTCCTTATATGCCCCTGGGCTCCATGGACTGGGTCAAGCAGCACTTTCAAGCTGTTACCCTTATGCATTCCAGATTCAGCACGTCCCTATCCCCACTCCCCCAACACAATTGTACTGGCAGTAACCTACTTGATGAGCAAACCCTACAGTATTTTGGGCGCTGCAGGGACCTTTAGCTTAGGTAAAAGAAGCGTTGCTGTAGAGTGAATGAGGGAAGCTAAAAACACAAAAGAGTAAAGTTCAGCAACAGAGAGAGAAGCAACCAAGTTAACCATAAAAGTTATTTATTGAATAATAGTGATAACTACACAAGGAGAGCTAAACCAACATAACATACATTATTAAAGGTTAATACCTAAGGTAGAAAAGAAAACACAGAGAGAGAAAGAGGGGGGATCTCACCCACTCCATGAGGCTTGAACTGGTCGGGGTTCCCAGGTGATGGTGGTCGCAGAGGATCCTGAATGTAGGAGACAGGCAGAGCCGCCAGCACGATGAGTCAGGAGGAGATGGAGTTCCAGTGGAACTGATGCATAGTTTGGATCTAAGCATCAGAACCCTGACTACAGGGTGAGTAGGGATTTTTGTAGAGAAATTGCAATTGTTCAAGGGAGAACATGAGATTTGTTTATAGGTAAACTGATGACTCAAGGGTTTTCTTTAGACTAGACAATAGGAACTGATCACTCTTGGCTATGGGTGGTGTTTTCTTCCAGGGAGCTCACAATGCAACTAGGCTACTTCAGTATTTGGATATCAATTAAGGATTCATTACTAGAATTGGTCTGATAATTGCTGAGCCGGGTGTGTGCAGGCATAGGTTCATTAGCATCTGGAGCAGAGATTCCCATGATGCAATGCTTCCCTGCTTTTTCTGCTCCCAGAGTTCAGTGTGGTTCTCTGTTCTCCATTCTGTATGTAAATTGAGATGTCTTCCTGTCTCATCTTTCATGCAGATGAGGCTAGGGGAGTTGTCTCTGCTCTCCATTCTGTATGCTAATGGAGATGTCTTAATCTTGTCACCCTTGTCAGGAGGGGTCTAGGTGTGTCACCCAATGCCCTTCACTGCTCTCTGCAAGTTTTTTCCTCTGATGGGTTTTAGTTTAAGCAGAGGTG
>NW_020681188.1:0-1847 GCF_002925995.2 Terrapene triunguis
GTTCGGCTACGGATTCCCAGCCCTGATAGTGGCTATTTCTGCAGCACTCAACTCAGATGGCTATGGAACTCCCCAATAGTAAGTGCCAAGTCCATCCCGAAGGGGAGTCAGGATGTGACTTCCATGCGGTTGCACTGGGGTACACCAAATCTGACTTTGGCTGAGGTCTTTCACTAGTAACTCCACCTGCAATGTGACTGCCAAAGCTGGGACCTTTCCCCCCTCACCAGTAACACTGAGCCCCCAAGGAGTGTAGTTAAAGTGCACCCCAATAATACACCTCCCATGGCTCAGAGTCACTAGTGATAATGAGGATGGAGGCATAAGCCAGCTTGACTCTAGATCCCTGGCTTTTTTTTTTGTGGTACTGGGTGGGCAGGAAAATGTCCTCAATGCTTTGTACAAAGTCCTGACGATCCCCCTCAAATCCACCAAACCCCTGTGTTCCCCACATCACCCAGGGGTCCTGAACTTCTCTACAATGGGATGCATCATCTCAGAGCACCATGGGACATAGCTGTCCAGACTCTGCTCCTTTTTCTCTCTCTCCATGAAGACACCTATTCCATGCCAGTCACTGTAGTATCTGAGCACTAGAGCACTTACACTAGTGTAAATATGGAGTAACTCCACTGGATTCAGGCTCTCTAAAATCAGAATGTGGTTTTGAGACACTCCAGAACTTTTGAGCAATTCCCTTTGAATCTATATTTACCCTGGAACAATCTGCTTCTCTACCCCAGCAGCCAAAATTAGTAAGAATTCATGTTAATGTCACTGTACCTCTACATCTCTCCTCCCTTTAGCTGCTGGCTCAACCTGGAGAGAGGCTTTATTTGGAGCTTCCTGGGACCAGTCTGTGCCATAATGCTGGTGGGTACCTCACAGAACCACAGGGCCCCATTATCCTCTCACCTCTGTAACCCTGTGGACTCCAGTGGAGCCAAGAGAAGAATATCTCCCAGAGAATTTAAGATGAAAGAATCCTATAAGATCCCATTTCATCCTCCCCTCTTTGGCCAGTGCAGGATTTCCCCCTAACACAACAGCCTACATTCTATGGAGGCAGTCAGGGCGAATGGGTCGGGCACTGGGTTGTGTGTCAGGAGACCTGACTCTGCCACTGGCCTGCTGTGTTAACTTGGGAAATAGCTTTCCCCTTGCTGTACCTCTGTTTCTCCTCCCACCCTATGTCTGTCTTGCCCATAGGCACCGAAAATAATTAGTGGATGCTCAGCACTCACTGGCAGCCAGCTCCCTCACTACCTGCCCCGTGCCTCCCGCCTGCCAGCAGCCCCACTGATCAACTCCTTCCCCTCCATCCCGCTGCCGCAATCAGTTGTTCTGTGGTGTGCAGGAGGAGCTGGGAGGAAGGGGGCAGAACTGCGTGGGAAGAGGCAGGGGCTTGGAGAAGGATGGGGTGGGGGTGGTGGCGGGGCTGGGAACAAGCGGGAGTGGGAAGAGGTGGGGTGGGCACTTGGGAGAAGGGGTCAGGTGGGGGTGGGGCCTGGGGCGGCCGAGCAGGGAGTTGAGCACTCCGGGGCTCGGGGGAAGCTGGCGCCTGTGGTCTTGCCTAGTTATTTTGCAAACAAATGCTCAGGACAGGAGCTGTCCCTTTCTAGGTGTGAGTACAGAACCCAGTGCAGTCTCAGTTGGAGCCTCTAAGTGCTACCATAATATGATTAATAATAATTATGATATGACATTACTAATGCAATGCTGCCATGGAAGCAAGTGGGACCTCTGCCGGAATGAGGATAGTTTTGTCCCTTGCCTTGTCCAGCCTGGCCGGTAAATAATCCAAGTGATGGGGGAAGGGAAGGTGGCTGCAGCGTGGGGAGTTTGAG
>NW_020681189.1:0-1195 GCF_002925995.2 Terrapene triunguis
CCCAGGATGGACCTGTCTGAAGCAGGAATTGAACCCAGGCCTCCAGTCTCAGGTCTGTGCCGCATCACTAGGTCCCCCAGGCTCCCTTCCTTCCTAAGGGGGCTCCTATCTTATAAGCCTTGTTCCCATCTGTTAACAATACCCCTGAGGCCATCTCCCAATCACACCCAGCATCTCTGCACACCCACGGCCGGCCGGGCAGCCGCCCCGCACCCACCCGTCCCGTCTTGTCCCAGGTTAGCCCCACTCCTGCGAGGCGCTGCATGTAGGGACACAGCTGTGCCCATAGGGAGCTCACCACAGGATCGGGGCCTAAGCCTGAGAGCTCTGTGGGGCAGGGGATGGCTTGTAGGCCACGTCTGCCCAGCACGGGGCACCCTGCTCCGGGATGGGGCTGCCGGGCCTGAATGCAGTTCGAAGGATGCTAATTATAGTGCAGCTTCTGCTCGTTATCATTAGTTATCTCACAGCAGCACCCAGAGGCTGCAGCTGAGATCAGAGCCCCCTTGTGCCGGGCGCTGCACAGACACGGCGTGAGAGACAGGCCCTGCCCCAGCTGGGATCAGGGCCCTGTTGTGCCGGGCGCTGCACAGACACAGCGCGAGAGACAGGCGCTGCCCCAGCTGAGATCAGAGCCCCCTTGTGCCGGGCGCTGCACAGACAGGGCGTGAGAGACAGGCCCTGCCCCAGCTGGGATCAGAGCCCCCTTGTGCCGGGCGCTGCACAGACACGGCGTGAGAGACAGGCCCTGACCCAGCTGGGATCAGAGCCCTGTTGTGCCAGGTGCTGCACAGACACGGCGTGAGAGACAGGCCCTGCCCCAGCTGGGATCAGAGCCCCCTTGTGCCGGGCGCTGCACAGACACGGCGTGAGAGACAGGCCCTGCCCCAGCTGGGATCAGAGCCCTGTTGTGCCAGGCGCTGCACAGATAGGGTTGCCAACGTTCTACTTGCACAAAACCAAACACCCTTGCCCTGCCCCCTGCCCTGCCCCTTCTCCGAGGCCCCGCCCCCTCTCACTCCATCCCCCCTCCCTCCGTCGCTCACTCTCCCCACCCTCACTCACACACTCATTTTCACTGGGCTGGCTCTGGAGGTTGGCGTACGGGAAGGGGTGAGGGCTCTGGTAGGGAGTGCCGCCTCTGGGGTGGGGCCAGAAATGAGGAGTTCAGGGTGAGGCAGTGGGTTGGGGTGCA
>NW_020681190.1:0-458 GCF_002925995.2 Terrapene triunguis
CCCCAACCCTCTGTCCCAGCCCAGAGCCTGCACCCCCAGCACCCAGACTCCCTTCCAGAGCCTGCACCCAGCACCTCAACCCCCTCCTGCACCCCAAATCCCCTCACACCCCCTCCTGCACCCCAACCTCATCCCAGCCCAGAACCCCCACCTAAACTCCCTCCCAGAGCCCACATGTGGCACTCAAACCCCCTCCTGCACCCCAACTCTCTGTCCCAGCCCAGAGCCTGCACCCAGCACCACAAACCCCTCCTGCACCCCAACCCCCTCCTGCACCCCCTCCTACACCCCAACCCTATCCCAACCCAGAACCCCCACCCAAACTCCCTCCCAGAGCCCGCACTCAGCACCCCAAACCCCAACCCCCCTCCTGCACCCCAAACTCCCTCCTGCACTCCCTCCTACACCCCAACCCCGTTCCAGCCCAGAACCCCCACCCAAACTCCCTCGCAGAGCCC
>NW_020681190.1:558-1501 GCF_002925995.2 Terrapene triunguis
CACCCTGCACCCCAACCCCCCTCCTGCACTCCCTCCTACACCCCAACCCCGTCCCAGCCCAGAGCCCCTCTCAGAGCCTGACCCCAGCACCCAAATTCCCTCCCAGAGCCCACATGCAGCACCCAAACCCTCTCCTGCACCCCCTCCCACATCCCAAACCTCTGTCCCAGCCCAGAGCCTGCACCCAGCACCCAACCCCCTCCCAGAGCCGTAGGCAGGTGTGGGGGATGGGGGTGGCGGGACTTGGACCCGTTCTGAGCAGGGCCGGCTCCAGGGTTTTTGCCGCCCCAAGCAGCCCCTCCCCCCCCAAAAAAAAGCCGCGATCGCGGTCTGCGGCACTTTGGCGGCAATTCAGCAGAAAGTCCTTCGCTCCGAGCCGGAATGAGGGACCCTCCACCGAATTGCCGCCCAATAGCTGGACGTGCCACCCCTCTCCGGCGTGGCCGCCCCAAGCACCTGCTTGCCAGGCTGGTGCCTGGAGCCGGCCCTGATTCTGAGCACCAAAAATGCTACAAACCTGCCACCCTGGCTCTATTGCCCGGTGAAGTGCTGCTGCCTCTGATGGGCCAACCCCTCGGCTTGTTCCCGGGCCCCTCGGTCCAGCTCTGTGTGCGGCTTCCCCTTCGGCCCTTCTGCTTCCCGCTCTGAGCTCGCTGGAAAACCCCAACCTCCAGCTGCTCAGCTCCACGGCGCGCTCGGTTCCTTCTCCTCGACGGGGTTTGTGCAGCGCTACACCGGGAACTGCGCCCCCCTCGCTCGGCTTTCTGCTTTTTCTGTTCCTCCTTCCCGGTCCCGAAACCAGCAACCGGCATCTCAGCCACTGCACTTAAAGCCTCACTTAAAATCTCCACACCAGTGTAGGAAGCGCAAATCTCGCTCGGTACGACAAGCTGTGTGTTTCACCCCACTCGCTGCGCCACTGGGACCCCCGGGGGGCAGCCTG
>NW_020681191.1:0-2055 GCF_002925995.2 Terrapene triunguis
ATTGCTGTAGTCTCAGCCAGGGAAGTGGACTCCCGAGGAGCTGTGGAGGTCTCTGGAATAAGAGAAGAAGCTACTCTTGTGCTTTCAGGAAGAGAAGTGGTAGGAAAGGCAACTGTGGTTGGCTCTTCAGGGGTAGTGGCATTAGTTGTTGCTGTAGTCTCAGCTAGAGAAATGGTCTCTTGAAGAGCTGTGGAGGTCTTTTGAATAACAGAAGTGGTTGAAGCCATAGTCCCAGGTAGTGAAGCAGCAGGAAAGAGAACCGTGGTTGTCTCTTCTGCTGTGCTGGTACTAGATATTTCTGTTGTCTTAGCTACAGAAGTGGTCTCTACAGGAGAGGTGGAGGTCTCTGGTATAGTAGAGGTGGCTATAGCTGTGCTCTCATGGGGTGAAGTAGTAGGAACAGTAATTGTGGTTGTCTCGCGTACTGCAGTGGTACCAGTTACTGCTGTAGTCTCATTTGGGGAAGAGGTCTCCAGAGCACCAGTGGAGGTCTCTGAAATAGTAGAGGTGGCTGACGCTGTGGTCCTAAGTAGTGCAGTCGTAGAAAGAGGTACTGCGGTTATCCCCTCTATTGTAGTAGTACTCGTTATTGCTGTAGTTTCAGCTGCAGAAGTTGTCTCTGGTGGAGAGGGGGATGTTTCTCCTATGGTTCTTGTGGATACAGCTGTGCTTTCGGGTTGTGAAATTGTAGAAAGGGAAAGTCTCATTGTCTCTTCAGTTGTAGTGGTCCTAATTATTGCTCTAGTCTCAGCTGTGGATGTGGTCTGTAGAGAAGCTGTGGTCTCATAGAGTGAACTGGTTGGGAGGACAATTGTGGTTCTCTCCTTGACCGTAGTAGTAGTTGTTGCTGTAGTCTCAGTTGGAGAAGTGGTCTCTGGAGGAGATGTGGATGTCACTGGAATAGTAGAAGTGGCTGCAGCTGTGCTCTGAGGTAGTGAAGTGGTAGGAAGAGCAACAATGGTTGTCCCTTCTACTGTCCTGTTACCCGGTAATGCTGTAGTCTCACCTGGGAAAGTGGTCTCTAGAGGAGATGTGGACGTTTCTGCTGTTGCAGAGGTGGCTGCAACGGTCACAGCAGACGTTGAACTAGCAGGCAGAGTGATTGTGGTTGGCTGTGATGTGGAAGTGCTCATTAGTGCTGTGGGCTCAGCTAGGGAGGAGGTTGGACGAGCAGAAGTGGATGCCTCTGCTATCATAGAGGTAGCTGCAGTTTTAGTCTCAGCTGTGGAAGTGGTCACTGGGGCTGAGGTGGTGGATTCTGCTCCTGTTGTGAGATACGTTGCTGTGGTCCCAGGTTTGTTTGGGATCACGGGGGCAGCTGCTTTGGTGGTACTCTCTAATGTTGTACTTTTGGTGGTGGTGGTGGTGGTTTTAACCACAGGAGTTGTCTGTGTTGTTGTGACATTATCTTTATTTTGTTCCACTGGCTTAACAGTCTGCTGGTAGATTATTTCAGTTATTTCACCATCTGTGTAGAGAAATGTATCTCCATTATGGTATTTTACATTGGTGCTTATACCACATATTGAGTGCAAATCAATGGTATATGCATATCAGTAATGTATGGTCATTGTGAATATACACAGTGTTTGTTTTAGCTTAAACATTCCAACATTTTCTCCCCAGTTGTGAATTTTTCTATCTATGTTTCTCACAATTTACATGTAGAATGAATGAGAAATTCACTCTGCAGTTTCCTCTGGAATACATTTTTGCATTTTGTATTCACTGGGTCTCATTCCTGATTACACTAAAGTTCCCATACACTGCTCCAACAGTGGTTGTAACTATAATTTGCACTCTCCCATATTCATAGATTCCAAGGCTGGAGGGACAATTGTGGTCATTGAGTCTGACCTCCTGGACAACATAAAACTTCCCGAGAATAACCCCTTTTGAATTAGAGCAGGTCTTAAACAACCTTGATTTTAAAATTACCAATGATGGAGAATCCATATCAACCCTTGGTAAATTTTTCCAATGGTTAATTATTCTCACGTTTAAAAAGTTACATTTTTTCCCTTCTGAATTTGTCTAGCTTCAACTTCTAGCTAT
>NW_020681192.1:0-1250 GCF_002925995.2 Terrapene triunguis
GGAAAAATTGCAAGACTGGAAACTGGATGGCTGGGTTTTGACTAGAAACCTGTCACACAAGGTATTCTAAGCAGCTGTCTCTGCACCAAGATTTACAGGTATAGTGAATGTTATGCTTGTGAAAGGTGTGTTGGCTTGTCACCTATGGAGACCAAATTCATTGGTGAATGCACACACCAGGCATAGTACTAGCAGTGAAAGTGTAATTTGGCCCTAGGTGGTTCCCTATCAATCTGCCTCAATGCTGAACTGGAAGATCCTCCTTTTGGGTTTATTATGCCTGGGGTCTGTTGGGAAGCATACTGTAAATTGCTTTGAGATGCTGTGATATTTCTCAGGGTGCCCAAGACTGAGAGTCACCTTCTTTCCATCCCCTCCAGTGAGAGGGAGGATTGCTTGTGCTTAAGTGGGTGTCAGTCACCCAAGCATTCTCCTCAGGCCAATGCTACACCTTTGCTTTGCAGGTTAACAACAGGTGCACCGTAAGCCCCTTTGAAGATCTGCCTTTTGCATTCAGCCCTTACCCACTGAACACTCCCAGTAACACCAGCTAATACAAGAACTAGGGGTCACCAAATGAAATTAATAGGCAGCAGGTTTAAAACAAATACAAGGAAGTTGTCTTCACGCAGCGCACAGTCAACTTGTGGAACTCCTTACCTGAGGAGGTTGTGAAGGCTAGGACTATAACAGCGTTTAAAAGAGAACTGCATAAATTCATGGGGGTTAAGTCCATTAATGGCTATTAGCCAGGATGGGTAAGGAAGGGTGTCCCTAGCCTCTGTTTGTCAGAGGGTGGAGATGGATGGCAGGAGAGAGATCACTTGATCATTGCCTGTTAGGTTCACTCCCTCTGGGGCATCTGGCATTGGCCACTGTCGGTAGGCAGGATACTGGGCTAGATGGACCTTTGGTTGGACCCGGTACGGCCGTTCTTATGCTGTGCCCAAGGGAACAGTGTACACACCAAGTTGAATAATTCAACTCAGGATCAGCTCCTCTTACAATACCACGGTACTGAGTTATGTTTATGGTGAAACCGATCATAAGGTTATTAAAAATCAAGATTCTAAGAGGAGTGAGGGGTCCCCAAGCTGTGGGGGGCTCTGGAGGGGTTAGAGGGTCCCCTAGCACAGAGCCGGGGGGACCCCCAAGCTGTGGGGGGCTCTGGAGGGGTTAGAGGGTCCCCTAGCACAGAGCTGGGGGGTCCCCAAGCTGTGGGGGGCTCTGGAGGGGTTAGAGGGTCCCCT
>NW_020681192.1:1350-1609 GCF_002925995.2 Terrapene triunguis
ACCCCCAAGCTGTGGGGGGCTCTGGAGGGGGTAGAAGGTCCCCTAGCATAGAGCTGGGGGGGACCCCCAAGCTGTGGGGGGCTCTGGAGGGGGTAGAGGGTCCCCTAGCACAGAGCTGGGGGGGTCCCCAAGCTGTGGGGGGCTCTGGAGGGGTGTGTGGGGGGGGTCACAGGCTGCCCCGCCCCCAGCTGGCGGGAATTGACTCCCGGGGGGGGGCCAGGCCGGAACCTGCAGCGGCGGCCCCGGTTCCCGGCCGGCC
>NW_020681193.1:0-2131 GCF_002925995.2 Terrapene triunguis
AGATGGGGACCACAGCAGCATATGGCGAGCTGTCTGGGTACGTGGGGACCTCAGCCGAGAGACAGGCAGGCTGCTAGCGGAAAGCAACCCAGCCGATCACATCAATCGCTGCAGCCCTGCTCCCTGTCTGGGCGGAGGGGGTTGTGCTGGGGGGAGCAGAGGCCCCTGCCCCCCTCCCCATTCCGGCCGGGGAAGCCACTAGCCAGCGGGCTCTGCGGGCTGCCCCGAGCTCGCCGCCTCGGTGAGCGGGGTTAGGCCGCCCCCTGCCGGCCCGCGCGGGGAAGGAGCCCCGGGCCCCCCGCCGCACTCCGGCCCCAGGAGCTCTCCGCAGGCAGCCCCAGCAAACAGGCTCCTTCCCTGCAAGGGCTCAGGTAGGTGCCGCCCGCCCCAGGGGCTCGCCCCGCCGCACGCGGGCCCGGGGGGGCTGGAGAAGGGGGGCGGGGGAGGGCAGGCTCCTGGGCTAGGCCTTGCCCCGGGGCTTTGCAACCAGGGAGGCGCTGCCCAGCGGCGGAGGGGCTGGGGCGGCTGCCCCGAGCCGTTCCCCGGGGAAGGAGCGAGGGGAGCCGGGGCGCCCGCTCCCCCCTGCAGCGCTCGGGCAGCCCAGCTGGGGCCGGAGACCCAGCGCCCCCTGCTGCCGCGTCTGGACACCGCAACGCCCCCTGCGGCAGCGTCGGGACACGGCAGCGCCCCCTGCAGGCAAGCGAAGGCCCGGCCGCTTCCCCCTAGCGCGCCTGCTGCCGAGAGACTACAGCGCCCCCCGGCGGCAGCGCGGAGGCCTTACAGCGTTACCTGTTTGCGGAGGGGTGGGACAGGGTGCAAGCATCCCCTCTGCTCCCCCAACCCAGGGGGAAGCTACACAGCAGAGCCACTGCGCCCGTCCCCTCCGTGCTGCGCAAGGGCCCTTTGAGAGGGGTGTGGAGGGAGGAGGCTGGTTGGAGAGTCCCCCACCTTGTGCGGAATGGGATCCACACATCTAAATAGGTTCCCCCGTTCACCTGTGCCCTGGGGTGGGGATGCAGCCCAGAGGGGACCAGTGGGTGAGCGTGTTCTGCCGTGTAGGGGATGATCTGGGGGCAGTGATGGCTCCCTCCCTTCCGAATGGGCTGGGGTGGTCCCCTAGTCTCGGCTTTCTTCCCACTTGTCGTTCTAGACCCTTGTTCTAGATCACCATCCTTGTTCTAGGTCACCATCCTAGATTGTCATCCTAGATTCCTTCTTCCAGGCGCTTTAGCCGTCTGCGCTATTGCTCTTCGTCAGGGCCAGGGCGTGCGTCCGTCAGGAGAACATGGACGAGCTGTGCTCGGGCGATCCTCCTGGCCTTGCTTTCTCCCCCTCGCGCCAGGGAATGGAGTCCAGCCCATCGGAAAAAGGCAGGCGGCTCTCCGAGACCTGGCACCCGCGGTGCTGCTGCTGTGGCCCCAAACCCTGCTGCTTCTGCTGGTGCTGCTGCAGCAGCTGCTCAAGGTGACTGCTCGGAGGGGCGGGGGGGAAGTGGCGCTGTAACAATTTTTACAGTGGGGGTGCTGAAAGCCAGTGGTCACCAAACTTTTTACTTCGCACCCCTGTCTGTGCCCCCTCTCCCCAGAGCTTTTTTTGCCTCTGTCTTCACAAACAAGGGCAGCTCCCAGACTGCTGCACTGGGCAGCACAGTATGGGGAGGAGGTGACCAGCCCTCTGTGGAGAAAGAAGTGGTTCGGGACTATTTAGAAAAGCTGGACGAGCACAAGTCCATGGGGCCGGATGTGCTGCATCCAAAGGTGCTAAAGGAGTTGGCGGATGTGATTGCAGAGCCATTGGCCATTATCTTTGAAAACTCACGGTGATTGGGGGAGGTCCTGGCTGACTGGAAAAAGGCTAATGTAGTGCCCATCTTTTAAAAAGGGAAGGAGGAGGATCCGGGGAACTACAGGCCAGTCAGCCGCACCTCAGTCCTTGGAAAAATCATGGAGCAGGTCCTCAAGGAATCAATTTTGATGCACCTAGAGGAGAGGAAAGTGATCAGGAACAGTCAGCATGGATTCACCAAGGGCAAGTCATGCCTGACTAACCTAATTGCCTTCTATGAGGAGATAACTGGCGCTGTGGATGAGGGGAAAGCAGTGGATGTGTTATTCCTTGACTTTTGCAACGG
>NW_020681194.1:0-315 GCF_002925995.2 Terrapene triunguis
GTGAGGCCGAATTAAGTCATCACTCCTGCCTCTATTCAGCTGGAATCTGACACCCCCGCCTGCCGCTAATCCCAACGCCTGGCTCACACCCAGAGCCGGAGACCTTGTCACTTCGCACCTGCATCACGCGCCGTAATTAAATTCCTCCAGCGCCCTGGCAAGGCTCTGCAGCCCCGCCTGTCCCAGCGGCCCCGGTTTACACCAGGTTCCTCTGCTCTCACCGACAGAGGACTGGGCTAGCAGGGGGCTGCGGGTCGGGAGTGAGGGGCACCGGCAGACCTGGGGGGGGCAGGGCTGGGGGGGGCAGGGGCTGTG
>NW_020681194.1:415-2505 GCF_002925995.2 Terrapene triunguis
GGGGGGGGGGGGACACCCCAGGCTGCCATCCCCCCCCGGTGGGTTCAGTCGAGCAGGCAGCCCCAGCCCAGTGCCCGACAGGAGACCAATGCCCAGGACAGTCGCTGCTGCCCCCTAGAGGCGACAAGCAGTAGTTCTGTCGGGCTCGGGCCGGAGGAGCAGGGGGGCCCCCACTGGAGAGTGCTGCTGGTGAAGGATACGGCGCCCGCGTCGCTGATCACCTGCAGCACGATGGAGATGGAGGTTCGGGGGTGCAGGGCGCCCAGGATAACCGCCTCACACGTCTTCCTGATCAGCTGCTCCCGGTTCTTCTCGAAGACACCTGGGGGAAGGAGAGACGGGGGCCGGGCTGAGCCGGGAGCTGGACAAACCCCCCAGCAACCCTCTGCCCCCACAAGACCAGCTGCTCTTCGGCGCCGCGCTCTCCCCCATGAGCCGTCTGCCTGTAGGACGCCAGCGCACAGACTTCCCAACGCAGACTGTACCCCCGGCGTGCCAGGCACTGCCCCAAAGCCCCCCAGCTGAGATCAGTGCCCCTCGCCTGCCGGGCCCCACCCGGCGCCCACTGCTCGCCTCAGTCTCCCCAGCTGAAAAGTGAGGGAGAATTCTCCTCCCTCCATCTCCTCTACTGAGAGAGAGTCCTGCCCCGGCGACAGTCCGCCCGACCCCACGCCTGCCGGGCGGCTCTGGCTGCACAAGGCTGTTTCTCCAGCAAGCGTCACTGCGACAAAGCTGAGAACCGTCACCATTTCAGCAGAGGAAAACCCTCCCTTTGTTCTTAATTTCATTATTTGCTGCGGCAGCGCCCCCGGGAATCGAGATCCAGAACCCGGGAGAGATGCGAACCGTGCGTGGAGCTGGGGTCCGGGGGGCCCCGCTGCAGGGGAGAGCCCGGCCCGGGGTTAACACCGCCACGGCTGTGACACAACAGGGAAACTTCATCCAGCCGGGAGGGGAGTGTTTAGGAGGTTACATGGCTTTATGTCAAGCTATTCTCTGTCTGTCTGTCCAGCCACACCCCCTCTTCGTCCGTCCCTCCACACCCGCCTGCACATATCCCTCCATTCATTCCCCCCACTGCACGTGTCTCCCCATCCACCCATGGCTCTTATCTGGCCGCCATCCTCAGAGCAGGGCAGCACCTCACAATCGTCAGTGGATTTACACACACACAGCGCAGGGCAGGACTGTTACCCCACTGCACACACGCGGCACCGACCTGCAGGGACTCGACCCAAGGCCCGTCCAACCCTCCGTCCGCCGTGGAGACGGCACGACCCGAGCTGCAGCCCCGTGATCCGAATCCCAGAGGGCGACGGGCTCCAACCGCCCCCACGCTGGGCTCAGGGACGAGGGCACGCCCAGCCATCTCCCCTCACGGGGTCTCAACGGGGGCCGCATGGCCGCACCGGGCGATCGGAGCTCACGGAAGCTGGGGCCGGACGTGCCGGGGGGGTATCGGATCGTGGCAGAATTGCCCCGCCAGACCCAAGATCTCTATGCTGCTTTGTCACGGCAGGGAGATTGTTATGGTAGGGTTGCTGGCGAGCCCCGTACTCAGCATGCTAATAACAATCTCTTGTTATTGTAGGGTTCATTTTAAACATCGAGTAAGCGGGGCAGGCGGAGGTTGAAGGATACAGCGATTGGCTTTGTTTTTAAATAGCCTCCAAGCTTTTGTTCCAGGTGTAATCCTGGCTGCTGCCCGTGAGGGCCCCCCCCAACCCCGGCCAGCGCCCCCCTTTGCCACAGACAACGCCCACGGGGGGCGCTCACGGCTCCGCCGTCGCTTACCCGGGAGCCCCACTTTGGGTTTGAGCAGCACTTCCACAGTGGCCTTGTCATACAGCTCCTTGCTGACTTTCACCTCCGCGGGGCCGTACAGGCCGGCGAGGACCGAGGTGTCCCCTGAGGGGAGAGGAGAGTGCAGGGTAAGACACAGCCCCTGGGCTTCCCAGCTCCTGCCCCAGGCTCCCAAGGGGGTCCCCGAACTCAGCAGATGGCGAATGCCCCCCCCGAGCTCTGTCTGGGACGGGGGAGCCCCTGCTGGCCAGGCGATGAGAGCCCCAAGTTATGGGACTACAGGGGGG
>NW_020681195.1:0-1253 GCF_002925995.2 Terrapene triunguis
GAAACCAAGCTTAGCCTAGTTCCCTTGAAACTTAAAGTTTAAGAAGAACAAGTACAGCCTACTAATAGCAGTAGCCATCGTAGATAGAATAGAGTGAGTGAGTGTGAGTAAGATAGAGTAGTGAAAATGATAGAGCGGAGTGGAGTGAAGTGAAGTCCTCTAGCGAGGTGGGTCACCTCTTTTATAGGGCACAAGTGCCGGAAATCCTTCCTCCATTGCCCAAATTTTATTCCTCACCCACAAATGTTACGGTACCCTTACCCCATAGACTAGTAGCTTTGTGCGAATTGATGACACACATAAGTTTCCTTGTGGTGTACCTGTTAAGTCTGTGGGTACCACATTAAAAAATCCCCCTATGCCATTCTTCATTATCTATTGGTCTAGATAGAAGGTTATAGACATATGCGTGAATACTTATTTATTTAGGTAACAAGATATAGGTTAACTTTACTTTTCTGGGTAAATGGACTTAATATAGATGTGTTAACTTTCCTTAGCTTAACATACAGGATATGGCCTGTAGGTCTCTTGCGTTACAGCCAAACTTACTTTAATATAAATCTATAAACCTGTTACAATAAACCAAAGACTTAAACTTATACGAAAAAATATATCTATGCAAGCAAGCAGGTTAGTCCTATAGGCTACGCGACTCAGAATCAGGACAAGAGACTCTCCCATTGCATTCTCCTCTGAGCCATTCAAATCTCCTTCACTCATTAGTTTTGAGTCATATTATTTACAAAAGTTCTAGTATTGTCGTAATGGAAAAAAAAACAAAAAACAAACCAACCAGACAACCTCCCCATCTGCAAACAATCCCATCTCAGTAGGAAAAGTCCTGCAATAGGCTTTGCCAACAGTTGGAAACTGGGATTTAAACTCCAAATGATCTCACTGTATTTGACATCCATTCAAATTCCCCATCGAGGTCTGTGACACTTTCATCTCAGGCCCTAAATTACTGTTTTAGGAGCAAAGAAAACAAACTGTGATCCACAAACAGAGGGCTGAGAACCCTGAATCATAGGACACATTCAGTGGTGGAACTGTAGGAAGTGGAGCCATTCTACATGGCTCAAAAAGAGGAAACACTGCTGGGGTAATTCGGAATGTGGGAATCCCTCCGACTCACCACTTCCTCAGGTGTCACAGAGGTTGAAAAAAACCACTTTTCCCCCCGTCACAGAGTCACCAGGCAATGCTCTGGAACTACTCCATATGAAGCCAGTCAGGACTCTGGGGGAGCA
>NW_020681196.1:0-520 GCF_002925995.2 Terrapene triunguis
TGTAAATATTACACATGGTTTAAAAGCAAGCGTGTCTAATGATTAATGATTAATTTGCCCTGGCAATCGCGGCCAGTACAGCTACTGGAAAAGTCTGTTAACGTGTATGGGGATGGAGCGGAAATCCTCCAGGGACATCTCCAGAAAGCTCTCCTTCATGTACTCCCAAAGCCTTTGCAAAAGGTTTCTGGGGAGGGCTGCCTTATCCCGTCTGCCATGGTAGGACACTTTACCATGCCAGGCCAGTAGCACGTAGTCTGGAATCATTGCATAACAAAGCATGGCAGCGTATGGTCCCGGTGTTTGCTGGCATGCAGACAACATCCATTCCTTATCGCTCTTTGTTATCCTCAGGAGAGTGATATCATTCACGGTCACCTGGTTGAAATGGGGCAATTTTATTAAGGGGACATTCAGAGGTGCCCCTTCCTGGTCTGCTGAACAGAAATATTCCCCGCTGTTAGCCACGCGGTGGGGGGAGGGGTGAAGTGATCATCCCAGATAATTGGGTGGGGGGGGG